>NC_092244.1:4568881-4688881 GCF_036320965.1 Panulirus ornatus | reverse complement strand
ATGAATTCAATCAATTTACAACTATGCTCAGTAAGGTATTCATATATGTTGTCCCTTTCTCTCAACTTTATGTAAAATTCCTAGAAACTATATACTAGCGGTTATAGGAATTTCAAAATATTCCTCCCTACGATGGAAAATAAAGTGGTACAAACAGAAAAAGTTTGGTGTCACAGTGGAAACCTTTCAAGGGACAGCAGTCACAGAAAGCGAAGGATAGTTATTTCCTCTCCTACCAACAACTGGTAGCGCTCTCTCTCCCTCCCTCTCTCATTTCGTCTCAAGACTTCACATCTTTCCAACCATCCCTTTCTGTGCGCAATGCTGCTGCTGCCCTCTCCCTTGTTTACATATTATCATTTTGGCCACTACTCTCGTGAGCTGTTCCGCGTCTCTCTCTTCCTACAAGGTTTTGTCTGGTGACTTTAGTCTGGCTGTTGCTTCCCAGAGTTACCATGGGAATATCAGCCACAAGAGGATTAACCATTATGATCTCATTCCTATAAACAACGAAACCGTAGAACTCTCCTTTACCTATTCTACAGTAACGGCAGGTATAAAAGCTTTTACTTCAGAAGCTGATTCATTTCATATCCATATTTTCGTTTCATCTTAGACAGCCATGATTGGGGTATGTCCTAACCGTGCCATGTTGTTCACTTGAAATATAAGGTTCTGATACAATGATTATTACACATTAAGTCTCATATTTGGGTGAAATTATCAATAAACAAAACTGCATGAAAGTAACAAACAAGAGCCTCGTTACAGAAAAAGGTAATTTTCCCAAAAATAAAAATATTCAGATGTGAAACAAATCTAAACAGAATTACTGGTATATCCGGGCGAGATCTGGTTTGTCAAAAGTCAAGACAGACCACTATTGAAAATTCTTACAAACCACAATGCCGAAAGGGAAACTACAATCCCCACAGTTTTCTTAAGAGTAACAATATTCAAGGTTATAATGAAGATCTCACATACAAGAGTAGGTCAACCTCACCAAGCTAGACTAACATCATTCTCTGAAATGACAAGACGACTACCCCAGTAGATATCAAACGTTTCCTACAGCTTACAATTAACATACATAAGGCAGCTCTGACAGGCAAGTGTGTCAACATATTACTGAACCAGGTGAGAGCAAGGCCAAACATGCACCTACAGCCGCACACGAAGGTTAGGTTTAGATGCCAGACGGTGATGCCGGCAGCGTCTCCTTCACTAATGACGACACACCTCGCCTGGCCAGACCAGACCAGGCCAAACCAGGCCAGACCAGACCAGATTTGCCCTACCACCACCTCGTACATCGACATATGAATGTACTTCGAAACGATACCCTCTATTTTTTTTTTGTATGCATGCTAAACAAAGCAACACACCATTCAAATCACAAACATAAGACACCTAAACTTCCAATCAGAAAGATACAACACTATCAATCATGATGCTAACAACCACTCTACCTATTATGAAACTACGACATCTACACTACGTATTATGGATCACAACCAACAGCATTATCGAGAAAAAGGAACATCTATAAAAACAGAATTACAACCACACTTGCACGCTGTAAAGCACACACACACTGCCAATTACTTAACCCTAGCAACCATACTAACAATCCTGAATTCACTACATTAAGATAATACAGCAAACACACCGATAAAGAATCACAGCAGCCGCACTACCACTTACAATACTATAATGAACAGACTCAATACCAATCACGATGCTATATCAGTACCAATTACAATGCAACAACAATGACAACCCCCATACGAAAAATCCTGAACGACTACCACCATAAAATACGGAGCTACATTACAAACAACAGTGAGCATAACAGAGTCAACGCAGGGTTGCAGCAACCACACGGCATATCAATAATACACTACCAAGAATGGCATCTTCACAAGACAAACATGTGAAGCAACATAAGTCCAGGAACTCCTGCGAACATCTAAGTTAAGCCTATCTCCTTCGTGAAAGCTGTGCAGATGATACTGGAAACTGTTTTCTGTCGCAAACAATTCGGTTAAATTTTGTTTAGTTACGGATTGTATCAATCGTTTTTTCTTTCTTTCTTCGGAACCATAAATAATATATATATATATATATATATATATATATATATATATATATATGTATATATATATATATATATATATATATATATATATATATATATATATATATATGAGAGAGAGAGAGAGAGAGAGAGAGAGAGAGAGAGAGAGAGAGAGAGAG
This sequence comes from Panulirus ornatus, assembly GCF_036320965.1. Classification (NCBI taxonomy): domain Eukaryota; kingdom Metazoa; phylum Arthropoda; class Malacostraca; order Decapoda; family Palinuridae; genus Panulirus; species Panulirus ornatus. The sequence goes on along the minus strand of NC_092244.1, from coordinate 4,686,625 downwards.
AGAGAGAGAGAGAGAGAGAGAGAGGAATCTTAAGGTTTTAAATAACGGTCTTTCTCTTACTTTTACAGCTTGACTGAAAGACACTTTGCTCTGAATACGGGACTGCATTTCGAGCCTAAAATGTGAAAAGTTCAAATTTTCATTTACGGTGGTCTTACGTTATTCAAATCTCATGATATCTACTGTTCCGTGTATCAGGCTTAACCCCATCATCAAGAAAGTGCATTGTCACACTCGTGTTTCGTAAAGACCAGCCAGCTTCTCCTTATTCCACACCATGCCCTTTCTAGGATATAAAATATCCGCACACCGACGTACTCAAGATAACCTGAGCACAAACTGCCGGTGTAAGGTTAACATGTTATCTGCGAGAACTTGAGCTTATCCTTAATACCTGAATAGTCGTCATAAAACCTGATTACCAACCAAAACCAAGGATGTTGTGAGTGAAGACAAACAACGTCATCCTTCATGACTGTCTTACAATGGGAGGGGTTAGCCAAGGATGAATGCGATGGAGCGAGTCATGAAGGACAAACAGGGCCGGTAGGTAACCGGCGCGTCCGTGAGGGGCGTTATAACGAAGCACTGACGATGGGTTCACTGCTTTGCATCTGGCAAATTTCTCCAAGACTTACGTAAGGATACAAGATGAGGGGAATGGATAGTGAGATGAGGCAACGAGAGAAACTGATGGCATCTGTTCTGGGTAGAAAAGAGTGTGTAGTGTATGCGCTTATGGGGTGGGCGGGCCACAGCCAGTGACAAAACAATGACAAGCTGTTCCACAAACGGGGTAAACAAGAGAAAATCTTAATATATATGGCGTGAAATAAAACTTTCATAAAAATAAGACGCTATACTAATAGCCTTCAAATGCCTTTTGCCACTTTCCATAGTTACCCATACGTCCAGCTGTCGAACCCTGCAGCAGTAAATAACCTCTATAATACTGTAATATGGGATAAGATTCGGTTAATTCTCCTTCACCACACCAAGACTATCAATGATTAGGGCCTAAGTAAAGCTCAAAGTCACCAAACTTATCATGGTATAAAATGGGTGCTGCATCACGAAAAGGAATTAACAACGGCCGCGAAGTATACCCAGTCCATACACACACACACACACACACACACACACACATATATATATATATATATATATATATATATATATATATATATATATATATATATATTATCCCAGGGGATAGGAGAGAAAAAATGCTTCCCATGTATTCTCTGCGTGTCGTAGAAGGCGACTTAAAGGGGAGGAAGCGGGGGCTGGAAATCCTCCCTTTTCGTTTTTAATTTTCCAAAAGAAGGAACTGAGGAGGGGGCCAAGTGAAAATATTCCCTCAAAGACACAGTCCTCTGTTCTTAAAGCTACCTCGCTAACGCAAGAAATGGCGAATAGTATGAAAAAAATTATATATATATGAAAAACCACGAATGAAAGCAAAAATTCATACAAATTTCTTCATAAGCGTCTTGCATCGCAACTCATTTACTGTTACCATGTCGTTATATTACCATGTAATATGGGACGAAATGCACATCGGCAAAACAGATAAGCAATCTTGTGATTTACGCCTTGTTAAAGGAGGGAGATCACTCTTCCCACACTTTAAGCCTCAATTCTTTAGATCTTTAACTATTAATCTAACGTAAAAATACACAAGAAAAATCTAAGAGCAATGCCCCGATAGCAACATGGGAAGCATCACGACGAGGGTTGGCCCTTCGTGCTAAGGATTTGTGTGAGCGCTTCTCGCCGAAAGCTGCTGCCAGACAGGGCGTCCCCCCGCCGGCGAACAACGGCAACACCTAACCTGTTATTCCCCACTACGACGCCCTATATACATCCACCTGCTTCCCGTCTAAATCCCTCGGGTGAAAAGTACTGTTCTGTATCTTACAGCCTTCAAACTGCATTTTCTTCTAGTTTCCCTGCTTCACATCCAACATGATGATCCTTCACTATTACGAGTCATAACCCCATTTCTCGAAAGAGCAACGCCCTCAGACTCAGTGCAGTACTTTTTTCCCTCCTCTCTCTCTCTCTCTCTCTCTCTCTCTCTCTCTCTCTCTCTCTTGCGAATAAACGTATCTGATTACGTGTCCCTAATTCCCCAGCTCGCTCGCGTATGTAACCTTACAGACTACACTTGTGTGGCATATGCATAAGAGCGTGGTACAATAAGATACAGCAGTGTGGTACTGGCTGGGGATGGGCACCTCCACGGCGCCTTGACTAAGACGGTGCAACCTTTGAGAACGACGGTGCGACCCTTGGGAATGATGGTGAGGCCTTTGGCTTGAGGTCAGAGTCCGTGGCATCATAACAAGGAGGTTGTATCATCATGCTTCTAGGGCTGTACTGGCGTGTTAAAGGGGTTAAAGTGAAGGACAGCTTCATCATGTAACCAACTTGTTCCAGTCTGCAGCAACGTAGTACGAATCCCCCCCCCCCCCCAAAGAAAAACGCCTTTCATTTGTTAACTATGCGTTCTACCAACGAGACCTTCACAAGTTTTGACGATTTACGTTTAGTTCTACCAAAGAGAACGTCCCTCGTTTAATGTGTGGAGAACTGCTGGAAAGCATCATCAGCGAAAGTAGGCAGAAGCTGCTTTTTAACGTGCCGTGCGTTTACCCATCGATGCCAGTCACAACAATGGCTAGAGGAAGTGGGGAAGTCTGCCAGAGGCTCACTAGGCACATAGGGCACAAATGATGAGGGCTGAGAGCCACGGGCCCACTGATATAGTCTGGCAAGCCACATGGGGTAACAGGTGCCGACTTAAGCTAGCTGGGTTTCTCCCTACTCTTATAAGACGAGAACCTCGTCCGATCTCTTACCACCGGGAACCCGTTGCCAGCTATTTGCGGACCCAGTATTTCCGTCAGTGGCTACCCCCACTCCCCCTTCCCCAACCTCGGCATGTATCACCATGGCTGCCGTCACCACCGCTGCCAAGGTCAGCGTCACCAGAACACGCACACGACCGTCCCCGCAACATCTGCGTGATCTAAGGATTACACTATCAGCAACTACTGAGAACCGGGAAGGGCGCAGATCTCCTCACTACCACTACGGGGAACCCGGAGGGAACGTCAGTTTGATAGTGCCAGTTTACCTCAATACCCCAAGCATCTGCATCAAACAGGCTGCATGTGTGTACATCTTAGCTTCCACTTGCGCGCGCGCGCGTTTAACTCCTTCAATACCACGACAACCCCATGAGTAAGATGACTTAAGCCACAATACTCAAGGAATTAAGTCGCTGTGCTAAGTCTTCGCAATCTACCGGCTGTTATAGTACTGATGGAGATTAACACATTGCACTAAAGAGATTACGGTGCATTTGTCATTCCAAACACCCATCAGGACCTATAGGTAAGTGTAAACATTTGGGCTTGTGGCACGCGTACCTCCGGCGTACGTAAAAAAAAAAAAAAAAAAAAAATCACCATAGTTACAGCTACAACAAACAGCGTAGCCCGCATCCAGCGCGCATGACACCACCAACTCGCCTCACCTTCTGCAACCGACCCACTCAATCACTATGTCTCCCCGCGAGCAAAACCCAATCAATAATTCAAAATGGCGAAGCTGTAGTTCAGCGGGGAGATAAAACCCATGAAACTGAACCTTCCGACGGACACACCAAAGAGAAGGTAAAGGCCAAAGCGACGAGCTCTAAACTTTTGCTGGCGGCAAATCGGTCGATATTGTTGAAAAGTTTGGGGAGAAGACGCGGAGACCCCTCAAGTCAGCGAGCCTTCACCAACACTTTTCTGACGGAACTTTTTCATAGCATCGGGTGATTCGCTGCCAGCAAAAGTTTAGCGCTCTTCACTTCTGTCTCTCCTGACAAAGTTGGTACAAAGAGTCTGAAGGAAGTACATAAATACAGTGATGCACAAATGAATCCAGTCATCAAGAACGTCACTTAATACTGGGTAGGGCGATCACAAAACTCGCGTCGGTGAACCCAACCTTCTTCTATATCACGAGGAACACCAGTCACACGCACAGCTAATCTTATCTTTAAACTTCATGTCATTAAATAATCAGCACAGTCCAGTAAAGACGACAGGTTAAACATATGAATAATCATTCCCGGAGTTACTTATAATTAGTTATAAAAGAGACACTTCCCAATTAATCAAAAATTATCAGTCAACCAGATACCATGTTTAATGGTAAAGGTGCGATGTTCAGAGCCGAGCTATAACGCTTTGGTCGTCACTTTACAACAATTAAGATCACAGACATGACTGAAAAATAGCCCGATCGATCAATCTGTTCAGACTGAAAATGAATCTGCCAGAGCGTGCTAGGAATGGCCTTAGCACATCAAACTTTTTCAACAAAACAGGAGTATAAGGCACGGAAGATCACATCACTAACCTCTGACTACCCTTGCATATGACGGCCTGCCCTTAGATTTGACTTTTAAAGGTCAGATTAATTCCAGTTCACCATGCGCAAGGGTCTTACCGTCATGTTCGCATTCATGAGGTTAGGATCTAAGCTCCTTTCACGCAGGATACAAGAAAACTACACACAAACGTGCTCTGAACTGCTCCTTGTCTAAACATTACCACATGAGAAAATAACGAGGCACTCTACATCTGATTTTGGTTACGACAACAGGACGTAAACAGGTGTCTAGCTATACGCGTCTCGATGAGATAACCTTCAGACGCTTCAACGGCGTCGAAAAATTTATATTACACGAGACTTAAAAAGTTACAGTACTGGATACTTTCCACAGCCAAAAAGCAACAGCAGTAACGAAAAGTCACCCTCGTGAGCGAAGATGACTCCTACAGACGCCCATTTTTCACGTTCGTTACATGACAGGTTACGGCACTCTAATGCCTTAAAATTGGTGTGAATATCCAGCAAATTTCTGTGCAAGCTTATGTGAAGTAGCGTTTCCAGCCTACAAGTGTAACATGCCAGGATTCCCGAGCATCTACCAACAACATGGGTGTGCTCTATGTACCCTAGCCAATGTAGGAAGGTACTCAAGAGAAGCTGTATCAAATCGTTTATCACGTTACAGGTTCTAACTAGTTCAAAATGATACTCACAGATGCAGTCAGTGAAATGATACTCACAGATGCAGTCAGTGAGACATCTGCCTCTAACGATTTAAGAGACGTAAAACGACTTGGCAGCCATTCTTCTTATCAGGCTGTTCCACTTTACAATGTCCAGATATATCTCAAGCAAATGACAATAATCCCTTCCACGCGAAAAGTCAGTTTTAACAATCCTCCACAATAATGAGGTCAGACCCTGCGGAATAAGCCGGCGCACTCCAGCCGGTTATCACCACCCAGCTACCTCTCACCACCTATTATACTATTTACTACTCTACTAGTGAGGTTTGGTGAAAAATAAGCCAGAAATGATGCACCCTAACCACATGTTCATCCCTAGTAAGACTCCGGTAGCCCACCACCTCCTTTAAAGTTACCCTTCATAGCAGAACTTTCTCCGCTGTCTCCCGAATGTGAACCAGCTCCCCAGCCCACTCCTCCTCCCGCTCCGCCTCGCCCCGCCACCACCTGACTTGACGTCCCCCACTACCAACCCCCCAACCACTGTCATCCACTTACTCGCCCCCCAACCACAACAGCACAGCCGTAAGCGGATCACGTTCAGTGGACACTGGTGAATTTATACCACCTCCCTGCATCAATTCTTTCTCAATCAGCTGTCCTAATTCTTGACCGCCGTCACTCAACCCTTCCTACTACACCACCACCGTGCCAAGCCCGTTCACCCTCCAGTCCCTCAACTAGTCAGCATTGTACACATGCACTTAACCTTACCATATAATGCTTTCGATCTGCGACCATTCTAAAACACACCACTCTTGCAAGCTGCAGATACTATGACTGTTCCATGTTCTACCTCCCTAGTACTTGTCTTTACACCCTCCACACCACCAACCCCTTCTCCCCTCCACTCCAACACAAGGCACAGCCAGCTGGCGCGACAGTTCAGAATTCTACAACAATGCAATGCTGACATACAAGATGATACATAAGTGTACACGTAGGGGGAGGACGGTGTTGCTCTGTGTGTGTGTGTGTGTGTGTGTGTGTGTGTGTGTCTGGGGAGGGAGGTGTTTGGTGGTAAGGAAGAGAGAACAAAGGTACGGGAAGAGCCTATTCTCCACTCGTGCTACACTTGTGTCGGCAATGACGACAACATATTGCCTCGGCCAGCCGCCAGCCATCCCCGAAGCTCGACCAGGGAGGCAAAATGTACTCAACCACTTATGCTCATGATCACCTGCTAACATTACACACCGCTACCCTCTCAAGTTTTACAATGCCAGCCACCCGCTTTTCCAGGTATCATAATAGCCGTCTTCAATACACTTGGGGAAGAGGTCTAAACTTGCATTTACAGAATCGAATCTTTACTAGCCTCGCCTATCCTGGATTTTTTTCGCCGTACTTAAGCCTCTTCCAAAACCATACGTTGACGGCTCACCGAAATAAGTCACCTGCATAAAATAAAAGAGCCAAGTTTCGAAACCAACAGCGTGATCCGTCCCTATATGGACGAATCCTTTCACAGATGTGCATGTCCTATAAAGTCAAAAGTACTTCACCTTACCAACTCACCTCATCTCACTCCTCAGCATGTCGTTCTGTCTCTCTGTAGAACTGACATTATCAATTTTTCAACCCTTGAGGGGTTGGCCACCGCCTCCTGTCTGGTCATCAAGCACTCAACAGACAAATATGCCCCACAGATACTGTTTTGAGGACATGCCCAACGTGGCCTGGCTGATTTAATGTGTTTCTCCGATTCTATAGCTACTCGAACTCTCTTATCTCCTCTTTAAATCATGTCTGACCCTGATGACATCATGTTCCCGTGGTAGGTATCTTTCGTGGAAAAAGTGAAAATTATTACCTTTACCTTTATTAATGAGTGTCACTGCTCAAGCTACACTCAGCTTTCGAACGGTCAGTTAACTGCACACCCGATATTTTTCCCCGCCTTCGGCTCAATACTGCAGAGCTTATAACGTGAGGGCTAAAGGCCACAGACCCACGACTCAGTTGCTGTCTATATGTCAGAACACTAAAGGTTAAGGTTGGCTCCAACACTAACTCGAATTTTCTTTCAGCTTGATCTGATGCAGCCAAGATGACTAAAAAGCAACTGACATTTCAAAAAGTCGCGACTCAGCGTCTGAGAATCTATTTCCTGGCGTTTTATGTGTAAAAGTGTAAACGAATGCTTTAAAATGCTACACAAGGCACTAAGCTGAAGGCAGAAGCAATGTGTGACCAAACCCTTAAATTATCGACCCCTACGGTTGCACCTGACCAATATTTCCCAAGTCTACCACCAAGACAAAAAGTAGACCTTCGCGGCAAGAGCAGGGTGCTGCTGCCATGATGCAATAAATCATTTAAAGACATTCTTCATTTTAAAGATCGGTTATATACCATTTAACTCGAGAACCATATAAGTGTCCCTTCAAGTTGCAATTCAATGCCCATGTTCATCCTTCAAAAAAAAAAAAAATCTTCCGTCAGGCTTACTGCTGCTGAACTCCATGATATGAATACAGATTCCCCAACCCTGGACACGTAGGGCCAAGTAGGTAACCAAGCAGTGGTCTGGGCTAGTGACCTTCTGCGGTGGTCTTGTGATAGTGAAAGTTGGCTTCCCTACTCCCGTCTCCCTAGCCCCCCACCCCCCCACGAGACACTCACAAGCCATCACCATCTTCCATAACAACGCATGCCAGCCACATATACAACTGCAACATCAACCAGGTAAAAGAAATCTTCCATAACAACGCATGCCAGCCATATATACAACTGCAACATCAACCAGGTAAAAGAAAGAGAATAAAACAGGCGTAGTGAGTGGCTTCGGAACGGACATCGGTTTCTCATTTCTGCAGGCTCTGGAGCCAGAGAACTAACTTCAGGAGAAATCTCGCCACTCTATCCAATCAATCGTTCGGCGGAGAGTTCGACGACAGGTTTCCAATCTAGCTCAATCTGAAATCGGGTAGCCTGAACTCGACACACGCTATCCGAGCCTGAAGAAATAGGCATCGCTTCGGTTTCTGGAGACACCCGGTAACGAGAAAATACAGATTTAACAATTAAATTTAAAGCAGACCATCACATAATACCATGATGAGAACTAATTTACAAACGATTGTTCTGATAAACAAAGTTCGTAAACTTTTTCATTTTTTTCAAGGGAAATGTATGATTACCTAAACTTTAACGTAGACATACACACCAACCTTCCTAATAGCATTTAGGGATATTATGATGGCGGCAACTTTCTGTATTCGTGGCAAATAGAAAAACTATAACTTCGTAAACAACTGTGAGCAACGTCATGACCCATGGACAAAATACTAAACAATTTATTGCACAACACCAATTTGTGCGTTATACATTTTGCCCCTTGATAGTTTGGCCTAATACATTTCAACTTGTTGTCATTAACTAATATGTCTACATATCTTTTTTCTCATATTCATTCGCTATCTCAATCATCTATGAGGTACCTTCAGAAACAAGAGGAATAGTCCTTGGGGAAAAATCCTTACTTGGCTGCTTCCTTTGTTCAGATGTAATAATAAAGGTAGTAGCCGTGAAAGGGTTGTGGTACTGGTGGTGGTTGGAAGGGGAGGCAATGGAAGTCTTAAAAGGAGTCGATTGATCTACGTATATGGAAGCCCATACGGACAACTCCGGGGTTGGAGGGAAGGCCACTATTCCACCCGTCTCCCGAATCAAGAACAGTGAAGACTCTTATGTACCCGCAACGTGTGCGATTGGCTCACCCTTAGCAACTTTAGTTGAAGGAATGAGTTGGGAAGTGGGAGCATGCAGGGTGTGGTGGGGTACAGGAGATACCCATACGACAGGGGGTAGACAACAGTCACATCTGAGGTTTGATAACGCCACGGGTTCTACTGCTAATAAAAATCTATACCTAGTGCCAAGCCCCTTACCTACTCTAAACCTATAAGGAGAAAACAAGCTAAAACGCCCCATACGAAGAATGTCACACCAATATACAAAAATCTTAACAAAATCTTTAACAGGTGCATTCCCAAACATAACAAACTAAAACTGATGAGATCTGAAATATCTTCAGCATCGTACGAAAGTAGAAATATGCAAAAATCTTTAACCTAAAAAGCTCTAACTGCCTCAGCTATCATCATAAGACGATATCCAGGTTTACACAATAAACCTGTTGACTTGAGTCTTCAACTTAGAGAGAGACTTGGATAAGCTGCATCTCAAATGAGGTCAGTGCCTAAATATAACAAATTAACTATAATACTGCACCAAACAAATATTTGATGTCAGCTACACTAATAAGTCATTTGCATTTTTGCAACAACTGCATACACAATTTATTTCAACTACCTAATCTACTATAAATCAAATCCATGACAAAAAATTTGTATCGCATAAACTCACAAGACTTTACTTAAGACCGCCCTTCTTGAATGCTCATCAGGGTAACCAAAAGTTTTGAAAAGGATCACCAAAGTTTGTTTCAAATAGATTTCATAGGTTTAAAAACGGATATGGGACAGAAAAAGAATGACAATGACAAGAGACTGCAAAAACTCATTTGGCATCCAGTCAAGTGAGCTACCGATGTATGTTAAAGTTTTCCCGTAAAAAAAGCAGATCCACTAAAAAAGACGGATGCCTGAATAGTTTGTACTATAATGAAAACCATCATATATTTTCATAAATACCATTAACATACATAAAAGAGCAGAAATTAAAAAAATCACAATCATCAAAACCTCAGAACTGAGAATAAAGACCATTCCACTGCCTCAGTTACATGTGCAGGTGAACTGCAATGAAAAGGCTCATAACATCAACTGTAAAGCTTTTACATAGGTCAGCTGGAAAACCTCTTACATAGTATTATCTGGTTCTTGCTTACTCATGCTCTTATCCTAAGTCCTAACGGATAAACCTCTTTATGGCCCAATAGATGTTGCGAGATAACACAGACACCGCTGTTTATCTTATCAGTAACCACCTTATCACCGGGTCATTACACCCAAATACATTCAGTACAGATAATACATATACGATACTTAAATCGTAGCTCCCTTTGCTAATATAACATCTTATTCATTCCAATGAAATCTTTCATGCAACCTAAAATCTACTCAAAACATGCCATAAAATCAAGATTCTTTATAAAACACAAGACAAATGCATCCTACACAAAATACACATCCCATATAATGAACTTGAACTCAAATGATTCAAACAAATCTAAGCAACAAAACAAGAGTAAAATAAACTCGTATTAAAAGCCAACATCAAAACCTTCATAATCCAAACAAAAAAAATTCTGAATCAGCCAACTTCATTACAAATGACTATCTCCCAGCATACAAGTGGCATTTGTAGTGCCTTATATCCTGTCAAGTTATTTCCCCATGGAAACTTAGCAAAAATTTTATGTAACATACATTTCTACAAAAAAGAGGGGAAACATATTTACTAACATTCTGTTCCTTGCTAAAACAATATGCATCATCCATTCTCACTATGACCATATCACCATATCATATATATATCTTTACCTTTTACTGTACCTTTCTGCCTCAGGATCCCCTTCTATGGGGCTCCAGCAAAATGCCATTTTCCAGGAGTCAACTAAGAGACTTTTAGAGAAAAAAACAGGCCATTCTGCTACCAGCATCAGCAGGAAGTCGGAAAGAAGTTCTATGGATAAACAAATAGTCTTTATCAAGAAAAATCAAACCAATTTGAGATCTAAGTTTTCTCTTTAATATCTGAATGACAGTGTTCTTCATATGGTCGACTTTCTTCATGAGCATATGAAAATTTTATATACTCTTAAGTTGACCATAACTGTCTGGCATTCCAATTTACTAATGAATTTCTATAAACTGTACCTCACTTTATAACGGTCTGGCATTACTACAACATTCCTATACTTTTTACAAATATTTTTCTGACTTCCTTTCTAAAAATATTACAGTAGTGAACAAATCCCTGAGAAAGGTGAAATGGAATGGAAAGAATCATTAACTGCAAAGCCCTGACTTATTACACAAGTCTTTCATAACCAAGACAAAGCACATTACCCATCAGTAACTGCCATTCTATGGCCTGCCCATGAAATATATGAAGATATCTCTACAAACAGTAGCTACAAAGCATTTTGGATAGACTTAGAACTCAACCGTCTTGTCAAAATTCTGACTTTTCTCCCAATTAATCATGTGAGGTGATCCTACTTTGTCAAAATCAGGCTGTTCATGTAGTTACAAGACTAAGCAATCTATATTGACAGGGATTTCTTCTTATTCTAAAATACTGTATCACAAATGCTTTAGCTAAGGAAATGGATGAGTGAATTTTTTTCTCATATTGTTCCCACTGCCTGCATTAACCAGACAGCACCAAGAACAGACAAAAGAAAGGCTATTCTCTTATCTATTCTCTAGCTGTCTATGTAATGCACCAGAGCTACACCCCCCCCCCCCCCCCCCCTTCCACAACCAGGCCCCACCAACCTTTATGTTCTTTTCCCCCAGCTGCTTCATATGCCCTTGTTCAGTCCAATGACAGCACATTGCCCCTCGTATACCACATCTTCCAATTCACTGAGTACTATGTATGCCTTTCAATCTCCATGATGCTCAGGCCTTTAAGCTCAAATTCTTTTTTACTCCATCCTTCCATCTCAAATTTGCTCTCACTCTTCTTGTCTCCTTGTAATAGTAAAGCATTCTAATTGAATGATATCGTTGTAATAACCATTATCAAAGAGTACTCATTTTTACTTTCATGAAGATATTAATACAGAAAAGATATTGTTCTCTAACCAATTCACGATCAAAATAATGAAGTACAAATATTGACAAAAGTAAAACTATTCATCCAGTTTACAATAAATTCAGAAATAATTAGTGTTCTCATTTCAATGCACTACAGTAAACACTATATGATTATGATTAAATAAGGAAGGCAATTAACACCATTTAATATCAGTAGGCTATGAAAATGAGAAGAAATGAATAATAACCTAATAACCCCTTTTCTTATTTCTTTTAAATAATGCTTCAGCCCCAAAGAATCTAAAACTATTTGGAAGGTCATTTTAAAAAACTTGCTCTTGTGTTGTTACTTAATAACTGTGGTTCAGTCTTTTATGAGGTGTATCAATGTTTTCCTTTCTTGTGAAGTGACTATGGGCTCTTTTATAGCAAAATCTTTGAACAAATAGCCACAGGAAAGGAATGTGTGTTAACAGAGTGGATGTACTTGGCAGATTACGAGATTCAAAGAGAAGGCTTGCACATTTTTTATAACCAGAATCCATTTCAGTTCTGATGACTGCCTTTTGCTGAACTGCAACATTTCAGAAATATTCAGGAACTTCCCATATGCAAGATTAAAAAAGACTTTGGAGCAACATGACAAGGGCAGATTCTGGATTATAGCAGCAATTATATGAAAAAAATGCAACTAAATCTGACATGTTCTTAGCTATAACACTGGTAAGCCTATGAAGCATACCCCCAGAATAAGTTAATAATATATACCTTCCAATCATATAATTCCCAAGTTTCATTATCATTATATGATTATATATTAATATTGTATAAAGATTTTTCTTTTTGATGTACTATCTTCTGTGGCATGTTGATAGTTAATGAGTATCTGAGGTGAAAAACAGCTGATGATGGATGTGGAAACACCGATGGATGTGGAAACACCAAGTTTGCTTCCTAACTCTATTCTGCTCTTTTTCATGCCTAGGATTTCTAAATACCTCAGGCCACATGTATGACACTTGTTGTAAACTGCTGGAGGCAACCCATGTCATATGACACATCAACAGTCTATGGGATGAGAATAATCACTTCTCAAAATGCAATCCAAACATTCACAATAACCCTCTTGAGTTACACTAAAATGTGGTTTTGGATGAGAATTCATTTAGTGACATCCAACAATTTGTGTCGCTTTCCGATTCAGGTTTCAAGCATGTTTTCCAACCATAAGTCAGTAAAAATATATACTTCTACATAATACCCTTTTAACAGCGTGTACCACATGCCAAACTCACAATGTGTGATTAATTACCAGCAATGGAAATCAAGTTGTGACTATAATGAATCTATTGACGATTTTCTGACATAGCACTTTAAATGATCATGTCACTAAACTTAATGGCCACAATTTCACTTACAAAATTTGTAGACATACAGATGACAGCTTCAAGTACCTTTTCTTCAATCCTTCAGTAAAAATATATAAATCTACATTAAACTACACAATTACAGTTTAAATCTCAATAGGATCCTTATATGACAATCTTATCAGAACACGTCATAGCGCACCTGCAAACAAATGCAAATAAAAAAAATGAGAGGATCCTAGAATGCTAACCTAATGTACTCTACACAATTAGCTACACTGTTGACAAAAGTATCAACTAGGGATACACATTGCCCACTCTAAGATTCAATGTAGTTGTAATGGCATCCCTTAATACCAATCTATTTGAAGGTGGATTAATGCATTACTGTACCACAGAATCACCAAAACAAATAAAACTCATGGGATGTTCATCATTCTTCACTTCCATATAATTTTCATAACTATAATTCAGTATAGCTACTCATCAAAATCTGCTGTGGATGTGGAGCAATTTTATTTTGCAATGGCAGTCTAGTTTTCTGAACAGAATAAATGTACAGAGCATAATTTAGACCAAAACATTTCATTCTACAATATCTAATGTGGTGACATTATTGAGGGTTATGATTATCAGAAAATTAAAATAAAAGTAAAACACCCATGAACCTTACCTAACCACCCAAGCACCTGAGATTTACCTTCATTTTCACATTATCGTTGAAAAATGCCAAATACACATGATACAGTATAGTAACAACTGCCAACAAATGTCCACAGAAGGATAACAGACCAAGCAGTGCTGTTCATACCATTTAACCCCTCAACAAGTGGTCGTCCACACAATCCATAAATGCAGCAAGCAGCAAGTGGTGGGCAATCACTGAGTAAGGATAAACTACAACCTGGTTATCACAGGTATTTGCGACTGTGATGCAGTCAGTCAGCACTGTAGTGGCTGTCAGGTTCCCTTCCCTGGCTCCCATACATATGGGTTGGTGGCATTCATTCTAAAACACCAGCTCTTTCCACCTTCTACAAAACACTCGGGAACACTTAACTCACAATTTCTTATTACCTCGAAATTTTCCTACAAAGAGCAATACACACAAGCCCTTCATGGTGACAAAATCTGTAAATAAAGGAAGCTTAAGGCATAAGGATCTACACTTATAAAACTCTCCCCCTTCAACCACCAGCTTACACTATGGACAGTGTAGTTACTTAAAATCTCAGGTCATAGTGAAGGTTACTGGTGAGGTTATTCATAAGTTCTGATGGGGTTTAGTAGTCTGACTTTAACATCAATCAACACCACATTTTCCTGATATTTCTTTAACTTCCCAACTATCATCTTGTTGGCTATCATAAAATAAACATATTGCTCCAAATCATGCTCTCTGCCGGTATTGTTACTGCCTGGGACATCCAGCATTCTTATGGTTAGGTTTGTTAATTTACTTTTGGATTGGTTGAGACTGATGTCTTTAGAAGGATTCTGACCACTACTTTCTGTGATTTCCCAAACCCCGGTTCCCTAGTAGATGTCCGAAACGGTAATTTTCCCTTAAACATCCCTTTTGGTTCTTCTTTTCAAATATTTTAGTACAGACTCCTGGCAAAGACCAAGCTGGCCTGTTGCTGACGTCAATGGGGTTGCTCCCTTGCGTATTGGTGTTACTCCGCTATTTATAGCAGCTTTGAAAACTTTGGGGGACACTGAACTTTTTTTTTTTTTAGAAAGCAATAACTGGTGACGGTGAAACACCAGCATTTACATACAATTGGGGATTACATCTGTATTTAATGATATAGCCGCAGCTACTAAGGGAAGATGATCACATCAAAAATAATTTTTGTCAATCACACGATTTTTTTAATATGGCCTTGTTCCGTCTGCTAACAAGAAACTGTATAAACCCGACGCGACAACATATTCACAGCTCAAAAAAATTTAACTTTTTTCCTCCTTTGGGCGAAGGATCTACGATTAAATGCCAGGTATTTCCGATATTTCCTACAATGCAACTCCAAACTTTTGATCTATACTTACACCACGAACATCCTGTACGCCCAAGGAACTGTCGCGTTTCAGGATTCCACAGAAATCTCCCAAAACTCTCGTCCCGCTCGGCAGCGGTCTTGAAGTAGCTGTTCTCGGGCATGGTTCGTGATCACAACTCACTGTGAGCACCGCCGCTCTGGTCGATGGTGGGACACTCCCTGAGCCGCCAATTGAGGCTCTCACGCTAGCTCCATCACCCAAGCTTAAAATTATTGGCAAAACTTCCATCCCTCTTTCTAATATTTCTCCTTTCGGTCTTGATTAATCATAATACATTTTCTTTGTTATCAATAAAAACTTATTCATGTTGGAAATTAGTATAAAAAATGTTGTCGTTATTGTTAACTAATTGTCGTAAAGTGTAAAAATAATTTAGAAGTTGTCGTACAGCTTCTACACAGCGGTCCAAGTAGTGAAAACGAAACACTACAAGGAGTTGGCTTTTGTACCAGAATGAAGTATTATTATACATAACTTATAGCCTATTTCATGAGTTTTCTTGAGAGTTTACTTAATTCTAATAGCAAGATTTGATTATAGAATAAATTCTTTTAATATATGTTTCATAAAGTAACCACAAATATAGAAATAAAAAAGATGAGCAGGTAACCTGAGAGAATGTAGTCATGGCCCCTACTACTGAAGCATATAAATTATAAGTGATGGTCTTTGGGTTGCAGCCCTTAAGATTAGGAGATATTTTGGCCAGTCCACCAACTCAATAAGGATCATATTCCCATCAGTAACTACAACTTGATGGTTTGTATGTATGATCTCTATACCTATGACCCTCACCCACTGTTGGAGACAATACATGTGCAAAAGGCCAGCCTCCATGTGATTTCACTATCATCCTTTTTTTGCATACTAATATTTGTCCTCAAAAGATTATCCTTGGAACATATAGTACAACTGATCACGCAAAGAAGCACGAACAAACGTACTAACAATACATTATTCCTAAAATAATTGTGAACATCTACAGTTCATGCTGCCTTATTTAGGTCAAATTGCCACCTAATCCTGAATGACTAAAAAAAACTCGGCAATATTCTGAACTCATTGGACAAAACTGTAACATTCTATCTTAATTATAACAACTATTACTTTCATAACCGGACAGATTTATAGATAAGAGAAACAGAAATGAATCAATATATGGAGAAAGTGGTATGAATTATCTAATCATAGCATTGCAGATGCGGATTATGGACGAATATAAACTGTAATGGTGTAAATGTGGTTGGTAATGTGCACCTTGTTAGTAGGACTGATAAAAGATACCTGATCGTAATTTTAAGGATGTATCCCCAGAGACAATCATTATTCCCCGCCAGTGGTGCAAAGGCCATGACCAACATTCTCTCCTTACCTACTACTGGTTGATTCTGTGCGCGTATGTAGTTCAGGATGTGCAACTAAGAAATAGGCCACACTCCAAGTATGACATGATATTAGAATACAGTAAAAAGTTATTGCAACATAAACATGATAGACTGAACGGAAGTCCGCCACGTGGGAATTGCGGGAGGTATGGGATAGTTCCTTAGACGCTCACGCGACTCGTAATGTTGCCAAGAATCGGTCAAATATTTAATGCTCGGTCATATTCTACTGAAAAACGGCTAATAAATTCATAATGTTTATAATCCTGAATCTAAAGCCAACTGCTGTTTAGTATCAGAGGGATCAAAGCCATCTCCAACAGATCTTGATGCACACACTAATATCATGTAACACCCAAGGAAAATTTTCCCACTTATTAGTTAATACATGAGTATGATAACACAGTAACTTTAGTATCCCTATTAAGATCCAGAATTTCCAAGATGGAGGGTTTTCTAATGTTAAAGGTTCTTTTTCATCTTAATTTATGCCTTTAACTTCCCGAATCCGAAGCAGGATTAGAACAAGCAAGTAATTCCAGTAAACTCCAACATATTTTGACTAACCTAAGCAAATGTTTCTTGGGAGTTTTTCGTCTTTCCTGCATCACGCTACCGAGTTGGATGATCATAAGCCTATAAAGTGATATAAACTGTCATAAACCCGATATGATATCCAGGGGTGTCAATTTTTGAGTTCCTACCCACTACCAACTCCCAACCCAGTAATAAATTTTGTATTGCATCCCCTACATGTTATATTTCAAAAACAACAAAGTTAATGCAATGATAATGTGACGAATACGGTAATACTTAAGCAATGTGGGTAATATATATATATATATATATATATATATATATATATATATATATATATATATATATATATATATATATATATTATCCCTGGGGATAGGGATTAAGAATACTTCCCACGTATTCCCTGCGTGTCGTAGAAGGCGACTAAAAGGGGAGGGAGCGGGGGGGCTGGAAATCCTCCCCTCTCGTTTTTTTTTTTAATTTTCCAAAAGAAGGAACAGAGGGGGCCAGGTGAGGATATTCCAATAAAGGCCCAGTCCTGTTCTTAGCGCTACCTCGCTAACGCGGGAAATGGCGAAGTTAAAAAAAAAAATAATGATTATATATATATATATATATATATATATATATATATATATATATTCTTTCTTTCAAACTATTCGCCATTTCCCGCGTTAGCGAGGTAGCGTTAAGAACAGAGAACTGGGCCTTTGAGGGAATATCCTCACCTGGCCCCCTTCTCTGTTCCTTCTTTTGGGGAAAAAAAAAAAAAAAAAAAAAAAAAAAATGAGGGGAGGATTTCCAGCCCCCCGCTCCCTCCCCTTTTAGTCGCCTTCTACGACACGCAGGGAATACGTGGGAAGTATTCTTTCTCCCCTATCCCCAGGGATAATATATATATATATATATATATATATATATATATGGTCTACTTCTTATACCTTTGATGAAGGTATAAGAAGTAGACTGTAAAGGAGACAGACAGGGTTTTCTTTACCAAACTAGACATTGACTGAGGATGTGTGGAAAACCCTTTGACATCCCATATAAATGGGGATGGCAATAAAGATAACAGAACAGCACACATTTTCTAAGACAGACAGCAACCAATAATGGAATAAAAATTATTTTATCATTTTATATGGATGTTGAATTTTGTTTAATATTAAGTCTGCTTCCCTTTCAACATGAAAAATATACCCAATATCCTATGTATGACTGCAAAGTTTACACTGTACATAACAAGATGTTGAATGATAACCTCAAATTGGAGATGTTGAGATCTTTATTGCTCAATAACAGAACAAGTTCGGAAAATCCGCTGGTTTCCGAAATAGGCCCACTACTTTACAATGATAGTTAGTGGTGCTGTGTTAGCCTGCCTAAAGTATCTGGCTGAGTTACACATAACCATATCCAAGCTGGTGCAGTGACCAACAATCTGCTAAGCATTAAGAACCAAGCTAAACAGTTGGCATTAAAACACATGAGCACCACTAACTGTCATGTTCGGTAGCAGGGGTATAGAGTACCAACTGCATGATATATTTATTCATATATCTATATATATAAGACTATTTACATTATATCTAAAGAAATACTTAGCGACAGAACTACTTATGTCTTCTACATACTGCACATGGTAGGATTACCGAACATTTACATAAAATAGCACAATAATACTCAATAAGAAGTCTTCAAACTTACATATCCATAGTATTATGTTCACCAAAGAATTAACAGTATCTGCATTATAATAAATCACGACCATGTGTTGGCTCAAGGACAATCTGGACCATTTCAATACATTTAGTGATGATGTACAATAATATATTACATATGCAACTTTACTTACATGTGTATAATAATTCAAAGCTACAAACTGTTTTTAATGTTCCTTAAGCAGGTATCTGATACCCAGTCCCTTGGAGTGAAAAGAGCTACTAGTCCTTCAGTAACTCAAAGTGGACTAGGCCAAGACGTCTCTGGCGGTCATGGTTGATGTTCTTAGCCCAAGCACGGCATTCAATGTTGATGAGAACATTAGCTGCAAAGTAAATGTTCAAATAAAAAGGGCACACATCTTGCACAGGCAGGTAAGCATGTGACTAACATATTACTTACTGGTAAGATTGTAGATGATAGATTGCATGCAAGCTGCAAGGTTTGTGAGCATGTTAGGTTGAGGTTTGTTGCATCATGTGAAAGTCTACAACTGAATCAACAGAAGCTGCAACAACCTGAAGTGGGAGTCCCTTGTGGGATACCCAACCACTAAAGGGTTTCATCCATGCCATTTCAAAAATTTCAAAAGATGTCCTTACTCTTTCACTCTGAACACCATGGTGATTCATGAAGTAAGACTAATGTCTTCATTTACACCACCTTTATATATATATATATATATATATATATATATATATATATATATATATATATATATATATATATATATATATAATAAAAAAAAATATTTATTATTATTATTATTTTGCTTTGTCGCTGTCTCCCGCGTTTGCGAGGTAGCGCAAGGAAACACACGAAAGAAATGGCCCAACCCACCCCCATACACATGTATATACATACACGTCCACACATGCAAAAATACATACCTATACATCTCAATGTACACATATATATATACACACACAGACACATACATATATACCCATGCACACAATTCACACTGTCTGCGTTTATTCATTCCCATCGCCACCTCGCCACACATGGAATACCATCCCCCTCCCCCCTCATGTGTGCGAGGTAGTGCTAGGAAAAGACAACAAAGGCCCCATTCGTTCACACGAATATATGTGTATGGCCCAACCCACCCCCATACACATGTATATACATACGTCCACACACGCAAATATACATACCTACACAGCTTTCCATGGTTTACCCCAGATGCTTCACATGCCTTGATTCAATCCACTGACAGCACGTCAACCCCGGTATACCACATCGCTCCAATTCACTCTATTCCTTGCCCTCCTTTCACCCTCCTGCATGTTCAGGCCCCGATCACACAAAATCTTTTTCACTCCATCTTTCCACCTCCAATTTGGTCTCCGTCTTCTCCTCGTTCCCTCCACCTTCGACACATATATCCTCTTGGTCAATCTTTCCTCACTCATTCTCTCCATGTGACCAAACCATTTCAAAACACCCTCTTCTGCTCTCTCAACCACGCTCTTTTTATTTCCACACATCTCTCTTACCCTTACGTTACTTACTCGATCAAACCACCTCACACCACACATTGTCCTCAAACATCTCATTTCCAGCACATCCATCCTCCTGCGCACAACTCTATCCATAGTCCACGCCTCGCAACCATACAACATTGTTGGAACCACTATTCCTTCAAACATACCCATTTTTGCTTTCCGAGATAATGTTCTCGACTTCCACACATTCTTCAAGGCTCCCAGAATTTTCGCCCCCTCCCCCACCCTATGATCCACTTCCGCTTCCATGCTTCCATCCGCTGCCAGATCCACTCCCAGATATCTAAAACACTTCACTTCCTCCAGTTTTTCTCCATTCAAACTCACCTCCCAACTGACTTGACCCTCAACCCTACTGTACCTAATAACCTTGCTCTTATTCACATTTACTCTTAACTTTCTTCTTTCACACACTTTACCAAACTCAGTCACCAGCTTCTGCAGTTTCTCACATGAATCAGCCACCAGCGCTGTATCATCAGCGAACAACAACTGACTCACTTCCCAAGCTCTCTCATCCCCAACAGACTTCATCCTTGCCCCTCTTTCCAAAACTCTTGCATTCACCTCCCTAACAACCCCATCCATAAACAAATTAAACAACCATGGAGACATCACACACCCCTGCTGCAAACCTACATTCACTGCGCTACCTCGCAAACGCGGGAGACAGCGACAAAGTATATAAAAAAAAAAAAAATATATATATATATATATATATATATATTTTTTTTTTTTTTTTTTTTTTTTTTTTATACTTTGTCGCTGTCTCCCGCGTTTGCGAGGTAGCGCAAGGAAACAGACGAAAGAAATGGCCCAACCCCCCCCCATACACATGTACATACACACGTCCACACACGCAAATATACATACTTACACAGCTTTCCATGGTTTACCCCAGACGCTTCACATGCCTTGATTCAATCCACTGACAGCACGTCAACCCCTGTATACCACATCGCTCCAATTCACTCTATTCCTTGCCCTCCTTTCACCCTCCTGCATGTTCAGGCCCCGATCACACAAAATCCTTTTCACTCCATCTTTCCACCTCCAATTTGGTCTCCCTCTTCTCCTCGTTCCCTCCACCTCCGACACATATATCCTCTTGGTCAATCTTTCCTCACTCATTCTCTCCATGTGCCCAAACCATTTCAAAACACCCTCTTCTGCTCTCTCAACCACGCTCTTTTTATTTCCACACATCTCTCTTACCCTTACGTTACTTACTCGATCAAACCACCTCACACCACACATTGTCCTCAAACATCTCATTTCCAGCACATCCATCCTCCTACGCACAACTCTATCCATAGCCCACGCCTCGCAACCATACAACATTGTTGGAACTACTATTCCTTCAAACATACCCATTTTTGCTTTCCGAGATAATGTTCTCGACTTCCACACATTTTTCAAGGCTCCCAAAATTTTCGCCCCCTCCCCCACCCTATGATCCACTTCCGCTTCCATGGTTCCATCCGCTGACAGATCCACTCCCAGATATCTAAAACACCTGCTCCCATATATATTTATTTATTTATTTTTTTTATTTTGCTTTGTCGCTGTCTCCACTACAACTTGTCCATCATTCCTCTGGCATCATCATCTGAAATACCCCCAACCATAATGAATGCTCTCACCACAGATATCCATCTCTTCTGTGGTCTAGCTCTCCTTATACCTTCAATTACAATACAACATATTTTCTTAAATCAACCTATTACCTGCCATTTGTTCTACCAGATGATATTCTCCTAAAGGCTTTCATCCAAGCATATTTCTAACGATTTCTTTATATCATATATCATTCATATTAAACATCTTCATTCTGCACCCCAATCCTAAATACACTGATCTTCTTACTTCTTATTTATTCTTACATGTAAACTTGAGACAAGTGCTCTTCATGCAAGCTTCTACACTAAGCTTAAATGTTTTCCATTCACCTCTAATCTGAAAAATGGATTATAACTTAAGGTAAAACAAAATGCCATTTTGTAATGGATATCATAAGTACAGCAGAGTCTAAAAAAAAAAAATATCAAACAAACATAGAAGATTACTTGAGACATAGGATGAAGATTGTTGCTGAACATAAAATACTTTATTGAATTAGTTGAGGATGAGACTAAAAGGGACAAAGGTACTCATGTAATAGGATCAGAGGTCAGAAGAATTTGAAATAGGCATGGTGAAGAGATTACATATTAGGAGAAAAGAGGAATAATGAAACTGAAAATGGAAAACCTGGAGATACAGACTAGATAGTAAATGAGTTGAGAAGAGTGGAGTAATGCTGCTACTGACTGGATTTGTAATTTGTGCCTAGCAGAAGGGAACTGGTTGTAAGCCTGAAGTCTACTAAAAGCAACAAGTGCTCTGTATTCAGTGGTAAGGGAAGTACTGGTGAGGACTATGTAATCTCAAAATAATCTGTAAGTAACACTTTCAGAACGTGAATGGGATAAAAAATTTGTTGACCCATGGTAACAGAAAAAAAAAATAAATCTGGAATTAGGAAGGAAGGACGACGTGAAGGCTAGTTCTTCTGTATGAAACAGGTAGTAAAGAAAGTTCTACACTAAAAGAAGAATGAGCATGCAGCATTTACAGATTTACAAAACATATATGACAAAGTTAATGAAAATGAGCTCTGAAAAGCTTCATCAGTAGCATGCATAAGACTGGTGACAACTGATGTCATTTACAAGAGTTTGTGAGAGTACAGGGATTAGTGAAAGGACTGGAATATATTTGGAAAGGTAAAAAGACTATGCAAGTCACCAAAACTGTTTTGTTTTTATGGGATGGAGCAATTTGTGAGATAAAAATGACGTGGGGAGACTGCACTATAATGGTGAAACAGGATGAATCAAAATCAGTTATTGTGAGGCAACTTGAATTGGAGGTGAAGTCCTCAAAATTTCCACTAAATGAAAAGACATTTGGTTCCCACACACCGCTGAGATATGCTCCTGAAATACACTATGGGAACCATTGGATAATGGATCATATCTGACCACAGGAGTCAATGGGATATGGCATGGTTACATTCCTTTGATATACTTCTCAACCTAATTTTGGTTGTGCAGAGGGTTATCTAAATTTGAGTCCTTCAGGTGGCTCAAAGCACCCAGTGCATCACAAACTTACACTGATCAATATCTGGGAACTCACCAGATATAATGGGAGCAATAACTCAACACACCTACAATGACTAGGTGGGTGATCTTCATTCATATGTTACTCCCAAACCTTGGCTCTGTAAGAAATATTTCCATGGACAAGGATCAAGAAGCAGGAGCTACTTGTCTTTAAAAAAAAAAAAAAAAAAAAAAAAAAATGAAAACTTACCTTTGAAATGGCTGTATCATCAGTGGATAGGGAACACAATCTCATTAATTTCTTACCCTAAAGGAATCCCTCATTTCCCTGCTCCTGACTAGAATACAACCTTGAAGCTGCAGGAGTCACATAAAAGGTATCCAGGGGTATATAATCGAAAACTATTCTTAAAAAAATTTTCCAGTTAACAATAACAAACTCAGGGAAATATCTCTTTAGAATGTTTGAGAATTTGCAAAAAAGAGAACAAAATGAATATCAAGAATGCTGCAAAATAAAAGTGCACAGTCAAGATTGTGAAAGGAAAAAATCATTACCTGGATTCTTACTGTTCCTTCTTAATCACCTTCTACAACATGCAGCGGAGACATGGGCAGTATTCTTTCTCCCCTATCCTATTGGATAATCAAATGTTTTTTTCATACATATTCACCATTTCCTGCATTAGCGTGGTAGCATTAAGAACAGAGAAATGAGCTTTCCAGGGAATATCCTCACTTAGCCCCCTCCTCTGTTCTTTTTTGGAAAAGTAAAAAAATGGGAGGGGAGGATTTCCAGCCCCCTGCTCCCTCCCCTTTTACTTGCCTTTACGATATGCAGGGAATATGAGGGAAGTATTCTTTCTCCCCTATCCCTAGAGATTAAATATAAATCTGCCCAAGTATACTCACATTACACCGCATCCATAGAAAATTATAAAAGATACTAATCAATAGTATAGTGAAAAAAAAAAAGTATAAAATAAAAAGTACCTAGAAGTCAAGGATACACATAATCTGTGAAAATCTTAATCTAACAAGCAGTCTCAAGCAAGTGAATCAGTTATATAATCAATGTGGTGGTATCTGATTGGTTGATGGCAGACCCAAAGTGAGTGAGCTACTACAAAGCACAGATGAGTGGTTAATGCCAAGACAGGGAAAACTAGCTCCAATCCATCAATCCAAAGGCATCTAAATGGTTAAAATACCCTAAATACCCAAAAGATACCTCTGCTTGCAGGACAAACTGGCAGAGACAATATAACGAGGAATCAAGGGTAAAAGAAATCATCCACAAACAAAAAATAAACTATCTCAACTTACAAGAGGGTTTATCAAATTTAACTGCCACAACTGGAGGTAGATATCCAGGAATGTGCATGTAGGGGAAGTAGTACGCAGGGAATCCTTGCCATGGTGAATATTGGATGGGGCCAATGTACTCCTGGTCAGCAGGGTTCTCTCCTTCACATGACACCCAAATCATCTGTTGGCAAAGGAAGAATTAAAAGAAAAAAGGAGCTCATATTTACTGAGTTAGTAAATTGTTTCAGCTTAGATAAACATGTGAACACCACCAAAGGAAAATTTATGAAGCAGCCTGTTCTCCTGTCAATAATTCAAGCTGCAAACTACAGCAAACACTTCACAGCAGCCTGTAAGCTCCAGGAACAGACAAACAAAGGTCACATCTGCTCACATACATACATACATACTCATGCACACACACACACATACATATTTACAAACATATTCGCCATTTCCCGCATAAGCGAGGTAGTGTCAAGAACCAATGGCCGGGCCTTACACAGGGAAATGGGTATGTTTGAAGGAATAGTAGTTCCAACAATACTATAAGGTTGCGGGGCATGGGCTATAGATTGGGTTGTACGGAGGAGGGTAGATGTGATGGAAATGAAATGTTTGAGGACAATGTGATGAGGTGGTTTGACCAAGTAAGTAATGAAATGGTAAGAGAGATGTGTGGAAATAAAAAGTGTGGTTGAGAGAGCAGAAGAGGGTGTATTGAAATGGTTTGGACATATGGAGGAAAAAAGTGAGGAAAGATTGACAAAGAGGGTATATGTGTCAGAGGTAGAGGGAACAAGAAGTGGGAGACCAACTGGAGGTGGACGGATGGTGTGAAAAGTTTTTGAGGGTGAGAGGCATGCAAAGAATCAAGTGAACTGGAACGATGGGGTATAATGGGGTAAACATGCTGTCAATGGACTGGACCAGGGCATGTGAAACATCTGGGGTAAACCATGGAAAGGTCTGTGGGGTCCAGATGTGGATAAGGAGCTGTGGTTTTGGTGCATTACACATGACAGCTAGAAAATGAGCGCAAATGAATGTGGCCTTTTTTGTCTGTTTTCCTGGTGCTACCTTGCTGAAGCCCTACAGAAAACAGCATAAACGCATGAAAGAAGAGAGAAAATGATACATATGTACCTTTGGAATAATGCCCTGGTTTTCCTTCATACTCTTGTTAATGTGATCTTTCAAGGCCTGCGGCATATTGGGAGGCAACTCTTCAATGGTCTCGTACACTTCAGGTGTCCACCTTATCATCTGCAAAGAAATTTCTAGGTTAAAGAATGGCCTTTCAAGATATAGTTAGTTTCTTTATAATCATCCACATGGACAATCATCAAACAGAATCCAAAAGTTCTTGAACTCAGTCTCATCTTTAAAAGAAGCCAAAAAATAATTTCATCATTTCATCTTACAAAAGTCATTGAGATCACTGAGGAAAAACTTAGAGCATTATATAAATCACCTTATTGAGCTTGAGGATAATGCAGGGAGAGTCACGGCTATAGCCCCAATTCTCAGTTTTGTTGCACTTGTCAGCCAGCCAATCAGATTTGAAGATACATACTTGATTGCTCTTGGGTTCGGTTTCTGAGCAATTTATCACATGGTCTGCAGGCTTCTCATTATTCTCCTCATATGCTGTGGAATAAATTGGAATAAATGATCATTAAGCTTGACAGCATAAGGAATGAGTAAGTCATGGACAATATCATAACTCAACTTATTTCCATTTCATATGCACATATAGGAAAACAGCTTACGTTCCATAAAATCATTAAGGGATTTAACCCAATGCTTGATGTCATCATTGTCCCCATTATTGTACCAAATCAAAGTCGATTCTACATTTTCATGTCGTGGCAGAGGTCGGAAACCCATAGCTAAAATGGAAAAGGAGAAGAACAATTAACAATTATCCATTGTAAGAGGACTTTCATCAACAAATATACTACATATATAACTTATTGTCAAACCTTATATATGCATGAATTCAGTTTAGATGGGAAAAGTAGGGCAGTGAAAAGTGAAATAAGCTTTGGTATGGATAAATGAAAAGTGAAATAAGCTTTGGTATGGATAAGTGAAAAGTGAAATAAGCTTTGGTATGGATAAGTATGTAGAGCAAATGAGTTTGATTCTACTGCTAGTTCATGGCAAACAATTTTTTTCATTAATTTCTTCATCCACACAAAGGTATTTTTGTTCTCTTTTTCATTTAACAAAGGTGCCACTCTCAAAATTTTTCATAACACTATTCTTGTCAACACCCTCATGCATACGATAAAAGAAAAAATACATATCTGCTAAAGAATTATAGCACAGTATCTTTTGCACTGGTTCAATTTTACTGAAAAATTACAAATCAGTGCCAATTCATTATCCTCAGCCTCTTAAAATGAAGAGTTTCTGAGTTTGCCATACAAATCAACCGGTGAAATTCTATTTGAAATTCAAATAGCACAGTAATGTTAATCTCAAGTTTCTCTGATAATCTCAATTTCCAAACTTTATCTTTCAGTAATGAAAATATGAAATTATATGCATTGTCTTTCATCTGGCGATCTATAAATTGGAAACACATATGGTAAAAAAGTTAACATAAAACAATAAATAAACAGAAAATAAAAGAAAAGACTGGAAAATTACTAGTATCAGTTAACTACAAATACCACTTAATAAACCTGAAATTCAAGAGGATTGCAGTAAACTTTGAGAAATAAACCTGTAATATTACAAAGGACCTAGTCAAATTAATATTAATATTAAATTAATATTAACAGCTTATTGCTTAACTGTAAATGTTTTTATGAATTTGTATTGTGATCTCCAACCTGACACCATACTCTCCAGTCTCTGGGAAAAGGACGTTTTTCAAGCATCAACCAATTTCTTTCTTATAAAATGAAAGAACATCTTATAAGAAAAGCAAAACAAGACACAAGTAATATAGTACTCACCTTACCCTGGAAGAAATAACAAACTTCCAGTTTAAGCATATTGCTAAGCATATTGTCTGTGTTGATGTGTCTTGCTTAGTGACACTTAGCTCTATTCATACTAGCACAAACCCCCACTTCTAACTGATCCTTTGTATATATAATAATTTTGTTCCATATGTCTCCACTACTTTTGAAGATGTATACATAATTTCATCATGACACTCACTGAGTAGTTTCTGGTGGTATTCACTGTTTAGGTAGTCCCCAAAAGGGTGATGTTCCTCATGTCTCTCTCCAGATATGTTTTAACATAAAATCAACTGGAATACTTCTAAACTCTTTCCCAACTAATTTTCTTCAGTAGTAAATGCATCAAAAATATTTTTACACATATAACTTGAAAACTGTTAGAATTACATTAATACACAAAGAAACTTTATTTTGATTCATTTTACTCACAGTTCCCCACCAGATTATCTATTGTAAATTATCATACTTCATATCTGTTGTAAATTATCATACTTCATAACATCATACAGTAATGAGTCTTAACTGAAGCAGCATTCAATACATGCTTTTCCTTAGGTTACTGTTCAGAGATTAACAAGCACTTCCTACTGCAAACATTCATTAAAATGTCTAGCTTTTTATGTTACATAAATTGTAAATGTTGAAGTGTTTGCACAGCATCTATCTGTCTCTGCACTCAGATAGCACTTCAGTCCCACAAGCCCATTACCACTAAGTTAGA
This sequence comes from Panulirus ornatus, assembly GCF_036320965.1. Classification (NCBI taxonomy): domain Eukaryota; kingdom Metazoa; phylum Arthropoda; class Malacostraca; order Decapoda; family Palinuridae; genus Panulirus; species Panulirus ornatus. Next base: position 4,658,047 of record NC_092244.1, on the reverse strand, counting down.
GCTACGTATCAAAGATTATCTTTTCCATAACTATTATAGCCCTGTTAAAATGAGAAGTACCCAGCATCTAGTCAGTTGTTGAGAACTTGTTAATATGATACTGTGATACAACAGTGGATGACAGTTGTTATAAAAAGACATGATAGTGGATGATGTCCTCTCAATGTAAGCAAAAAAACTTTATTTTGCCATACAATGGTAATCTTAAATGCATTTAAATAACAAAGAACAGCACCTGTGAAGAAATGTATCAAGAAACATTCCTCTGAAATATATCCCCATTATGAAAAATTAGGTAGTCTGGCAAAGTAAGCTTCAAACATGCAGTGATTTTGCTCAAGAGTAACACTTCTGAAGAAAGAGTCCAATACATTAAACAAGGAATCTATGTAGGAAAAGAGTAATGTGAACTGAGTTAATGCATTCTTTAACTGGGATTAGCCTGCATTTCCAGACTTTACGATGTGTTAAACCATAATAATCCATAGAAATTTTCAATATATACACTTTGGAAAAATCACTAGTTCAAGCAACTATTCAGTCCCTGCCATGCCAAACTAAATAATTTTCACTATACTACATGAAGCAACATAAATCACTCAAACTCTTCTCTGGTAGGATACCCCAACCCAAAAAATCATTCCCTGTTGGTGTGACAGGCATTGTAACTTAAGTTCTACAGCTACACTAAATTGCTACCCGCAAGCATTAAAAACATCATGGAAAGCTCCGTTCAGAAATCCAGGAATTACAGGACAAATCTTTATGCCGTTCCTTATCAGCCAGGTTGTAGTAATCATATAGTTCAAAGTACTCAATGTAGTGCAGCTTAGTACCAGAAAAAGCTGTGCAGGTAGAGTAGAACCTCTAAAACTGATATCATGCACATGGAGGGGAGAAAAAGGTCACATATCTAAAACTAATTGTCGAACCTCTCTTATTGGGCAAACTTGTGACTTGGAAAGTTACAAATATTGGGAGGTTGCATCTGTGACCCAACACAGTACATCTCACATATTTCCAGGCAAATTAAAGCAAATATTAATGAAAATAACACTTAAAGGCCAGAGACTACTGATGTAGACATTTCTCATGCTGTGTGATATGGAGGTGACAGTAGGCACTCTGACATGCCAATCAAGCCTATCAATGGTTTGGATCTGTGTCAATTAATGAGAGTTGCCAATCACTGGAATGTCAGATAAAAGAGGATCAATTACTTAAAAGAAACTGACCTGAAATTTACAAAATAGGTATATTCTAGGGATTTATCATATGACTAATATTCAACGTGGTACTACAGTACTTCTATATCACAACAAATGGAACTTGTTTTAGGATATTACATTTCAACAAAACACTAGTAAACAGGCTGTATTGCAGATCATTATGCTAAAGTATAATACAGGTATCTGTTGCTGCTAAACCCATCATATTTTACAGTGTCTTACTTTTGTTAGGTGATATCTTCATTTCTAAGGAGAAAGTTTCATTCAGGGCCTAAGTAAGCAGCTCTTTGCCCATCACAGTTAACTAAACAGTGTCTACTGATCACAGATGTCCTGCCAACATGCTGTAGCAGCATCTGGAAAACTGACCAAAACACATAACTTTGAAAAGCGTATACATTCATGTAAAGAGAAAGGGGGGCACGGTGCTCTTACATATTCATGGTTGGTCTTTAGATAACATGCCAATATTGACAAGCATTAGTATAAAACTTAGGTACATCGTAATTGGAAAGCATTTATCATATCAATGTACTCTCTTGTTGTTGAAGGGTCTAAGTGCATGTGGTAGTGACACCGGGATCTTCAGTCTTCACAACTCAAAATTCCATAAATAAACCTTGCTTCCCCTATCCCCCAAGACATGGTACAAACTCCAACCTTTGCTGTCCTTCAGGTCCTAGATCTCACTTTCCTTGCATCCTATTTTTCCTTGTAAGGAAACAGATGTCCCATCTAACCCTTCTTACCCATAAAGGAGAAATAGAAGCAGCACAGGTCCTAAGGCCCACTTCTGCGACATATGCCACTGACACATTGCTCAGCACTGATGGATTAAAATGCATTGCAAAACCCTTATCTCTCAACAACAAATATAGCAGATACTACACCTGTGCAACCCCCTATTCCCCCCTCCAATTTTAACCACCCAACCTACCTAGCCACACAAATCCAACATACTCATACACTAATTAACAACAAACCAGGCTACCTATGCATATTCCACTTTTCAAAACACATTAAACATTCTATAACTAATACTCACTCAAATAAAAAACAAATATTAGGAGCTGAAACACCTCTAAAAATGCATCACACACACTAAAAACTCATGAAAAGAGCAAACTAATCTTCTTCATCCAAAACAACACTCAAATCCCTTTACACCAAACTAGGAAAGACATGGTGCAATATTATGCAAATGATATGCATACAAATAGACATTCCTCCAACAACACGACAAAATAGCTTACTCAAAATGACAACACGCTACTAATGATACCCGCTGAAAAAGTCAACATTTGCATCATTCTGTCCACCTTCTTCCCCAAAGCCAAAAATATAAATCAAAATTACAGTTACTAAGTACGCTCTTGAACTTTCTACTCAGGGTTTTGATTTCAATTCGTATCCCCCTAAATGGCTTACTGTACAATCCTTAGACCCCTGCAGGACCACATCCTTGCATTACTATACATTATATATCCTATACCTGCATAATCAACCCTCCAGGATAACACCTAATCTCACCCATCATCCCACTTCATTGGGCAACCCTGCAATATGTACCACGCCATTAATGCCGAATTCGCACACCACTTTCCTTAACAAAATGCATTCTAAATCAACCATCCAATCTGCACTACATTCAACAAGATGTAAATAAATCAAAACCATTCAGACTTGCTTGCTTTTGCATATTCCATGGACTGAAACGACCATATAACTCTTTACTCTAGGCTCATACCAATGACTAGACTAACCACAAGCCTATGTCAATATCATATTATCTCACAATCTAGAGAAAAAATCACTGCATTACCACAAGCATTTCCTTCCAAAGTATCATAATTTAATGAAAAATATCCCTTATAAGGCAAATAAAATTCACACACCCAATGTGACCCAAAACAATCACTAAAAAGAAAAAAATTGGCATGACTTCCTGAAAAAAAACTAACGACAAAACTAAAATAATATAGAATATGTAGAAAATGTTAACACATCAAAAAATACCCATCCACCCATACATGACGCCCTGTTCACAGGGCAAGGAAAAAACAACACAAACCCCACACCCATTCACTTTTTAAACAAGAGACACAGGCAAGATAATCAAATTCACAATATTTCACACTCCTCTGGTTTGGACAAAATATCTAACATGCAACCGTAACTCCTCGGTCCTGTAATCATCCTCCACTCACTAATAAATCATTCCTGGCCCTACTACAGTATACAGTTGAAATACAACTGGAAACCGATAAACAATATACCAATCCTTCATGACAAATTCATTTTCTGATGAACATCCTCCCCCAAGAAACTTTGGTAACATTCATTTACTCACATAAACTTCTTGAGAACTGAACTCAAGCTTGTACACCAATGATAACGTAAAGATCAATCCAGAAAAATTTTGAAGCTGCCAGACAGTATTGTTAGAAGAGTTGCCTGTTGGTTACAAATTATTTCCTTTATTCTTCATTCTGTTACATTTGCCTCTTGATTAATATCATTCTTCTTCATTCACATGATGTCAGTTATTCACACCATCTTGTTTAACACTCTTGAAGGAAAAAAATAATCACTAAAAAATTTCAGCATACTGACCTTAGCACCTTTCCCTAGTACATTGTTCTGAACACCTGATCTTTTCACACTTAGCACTTTTATCTATCTTCAATTTGTGACAGTGAAATGACACATTCAAGGAATATTGTATTCAGGATCTCCTCTAAAATCTATTCCAGGGTTAAAAAACTTTTTTCCTTCTGAAGCTGCATCAGCAGACCAAATCAAGTTTGTGCCCCAGAACTCATAAATATTGTAATGTCTAAATACCTAAATCATAAAGTCTTAATTATCCCTTTTTAGTGAAATGGAGCTACAGCTCATACTCAACAAAAGCATGTCAGCCACAGAATATTTTGTTCATTAGGCCAAAAATCATAAGAATGAAAAATCAAACATACTCACCATACAGAGAATTGGGTTTTAGTGTGACTCTTGGCACTGCATTCTCAAAGAATTTACCGGATACTGGGATCAAATCTTGCAATTTCCATTTGCAAAGTGCAGATCAGGGTATACACTGCAGTTCAGTCTATATCAACCCTATGACTTGCTAAGATTCATGAGGGTGAATGTTTATAGGCAGATATAAGTGGAATCAAATAAGTATAAAAAAGCAGCCTTCTCATGCAAATATGGATACTAATCTTGAGGCAAACATTTATGAAAATTGAGTAACTGGTAGTTTAATAATGTGCTCAATCTTACACAAGGCATTCAGGGCTACACATCATGTAGTCGAAGGCCACAGGTGGCCCACAGGCCACCGGTGTTCATCCATGATCTAGTCCCTCTAAATCTTGGCCAAAATATAAGAATGTCTGCTGCTGACTGTCTGCCTCTCTCTCTCTCTCTTTCTGTGCATGCGTACATGCATGTATGTGTGTGAGTGACAAAGAAGGTACACCTTTTTCTATTCAATCTGAATAAAATGTCCGTTTTTAATCAATATGGTGGCTGAAGTTTTAAATGCTGACTATCATGTTCCTTGAATAATTCAGGGCTTAAAATTGGAAATACTCACTAATAAGGACAGTGCTGTTTATCTCTTTCTTGTCCTAGAATTATATCAATCTTCTTTAGTTGTCAGTAAGCTCTGCTCTCAGTGAAAAATATTCCCTACTAAACTTTAATGATCCTTTTCTAGTCCTAAGTACTGAGTATGTCTCAACTGTGATTAAAGAACATGGCCATTCCTCTGGTCCTAAAAATTCCTAAGTCTTGAGTTGACACATTAATATCAATTCAAATATGGTGTCTGTTACTTTGTTATGGCGGGCTCTATCAAGTATTCTCTGGAACACTGATGCAGCTATCAAAGAAGGAAAATTCTATTTGATCATATTGGATGCATTTAGAATAAAAATAAAAAAAAAAACTATAAATTATTATCAACCGAATTCTTCATCTTTAATTTGACAAGGAATATCAACATAAATCTATCATGATATGAACAATGCCATTAATGGGATTTGGTAGTGTTCCTTTTCACAACTACTACACTCATTCCTAAATACTATTTTCAAAGAACTTTACTTACAAAAGGTTACAACATAATGCAAGGTAACAGAAAATGAGAAGTTAGTCTACATCTTTTATGATATCTACACATCCTGTGATCATGAGAAGAGGTATTCAAACTTTCAATTTCCATCAAACATTACTTATCCTTTTTCATACTACCAACATCAAGGGTTATACAAATATCTACAAAAAAGTTATATTGCATGAGAAAACTTTTTTCATTTTCAAGGCTAAGAAAATGGAAAAGGTATCTTTAGCTAAAAGGACCAGGTGGACTGATGAGAAACAAACTGATGACCTTATTGGTGCTTCTTACCAGGATTCCTGAGGATGGATCCACCACCACCAGGGGTGTACTTTGGGAGACTGATTGTGTCAAGTGTCTGGTAGAATATTGCCAACATGACAGCAAAGAAGCCAGCCAGACAAGCATAGAAAATCACGTAGAACACGCCAATTTTGACTGAAATTGAAAAAAGTTATTGAAAATATAAGGCAGGAGCATCAAGGATAAAAGAATGAACTTTTAAACATGAAGTACTGATATAAAAATGCTGAGACCAAGCTAACCATATCTACACTGGATCTTAAATATGTTGCTATTCAACTATTTGTACAGTACACAGAGAGTTTTATATTCTTGGGGCCCCACCTCAAACTTTCTATATCATCAAGCACCCTTTGAAACCTTTGTTAATTGCCAACATTCATCATTTCCTTGTTAGCCTATTCCAATTATCAACCACCTTTTCCTTCTCTGATCTTCCATTCTACTATGAACTTTTGTGGGCAGATTGTGTTAGACTAGTGCTTTTATGAGTTTTGCCTCCATCCAGAAATCGTTGGGGCTGTTTTTTCTGACAAATTCTTTAAGTTCCAGCTCATTTCATTTTTCCACCAGCCTGTCTACACCTGTATAAAAAAAATTCAGCCTAAAGCACATGTTGCTAATTAGTTCTTCCAACCCGTGGCTTGATCTAATTCCTGTAATTTTTTTTGTCTTCGACCAGGTTTTTCTCTCTGGTCTTGGTATGTAACTTGACACCTCTATGAACTTCTCTGCAAGTCTACTGACCTGCTTAAGCACCTCTAGGCTTAACATCATTTCAGATATTACCCTTAGCTGCCCTCCCTTTGCATCTTGCCTATATTTCTCTATTCTCCTTTTATCTCCTGACCTGCACTTGTGAAGAAAATATCAAACAGCGGTGTAACATGTTCCCCTTCTCTAGCTTTCCTTTCCTCCTAGCTTGCTCATCCCAACTCTCATATGCACCTTTCTCTTGACCTTCAGCCACTTTCTCTTGTAAATCTCCCAATCACTCACACTCCTTCCCTGTAAATAATGCCCATACACCTCTCTTTTCTCTTTCACAAGGAACTTTGCTATCCCACCACTCACTACCCCTTCTCAAATGTCAACCTCTGAGCTCCAGTGTGCTGGGTGACACATTTTCACTACCTGCCTCTCTCTGCACATTCACATCCAAGAGTCTCATGTCTCTCTTTTGCCTGCCTATCAATAAGTACGCCATTAATGTCTGCTTTTCATATTTCCTACATGTTTACTTATCTGTGTCCCTCTTTTCAAACCAGGTATTCCCAATCACCGGCTGTTCACCATTTCTAATCACATCACAGAACACCCAAAGCTCCCAAGTATTCCATCAATTGCCACATTATCCACTTTTGCATTCAAATCACCCATCAGTAATGCCTAATTTCTTGCATCAAATAGCAGACATATTCATGTAGATCCTCCCAAAACACTTGCCCTCTTTGTCAGTTTTCTCGTGATCAGGAGCAAAAGCACAAATAATCGCCCACCTCTCGTAATCCACTTTCATTTTTACCCACATCAGCGAGGGGCTATTTTTTTACACTTTCACATACTCCCACATCTCCTTCAGCAGAAGTGCTAACTTTTCCTCAGCTCTTGCCCTTACACTATCCACTTAATTTATTCCAAAGACATTCCCAAAGCATTCTTTCCTCTTACCCTTGAGCTTTGTTTCACTTAGAGATAGAGGATCCAAGTTACTTTCTCACACATAATACCTATCTCCCTCTTCTCATCTTCGTTACATCCACAAATATTCGGACATCCTAACATGAGCCTTTGAGAGAAAAGAGCAGACAAAATGGCTCACTATTATTCAATAAAATGATATCAGCTTCCGGGTCTCTTAATCACCTTATATGACACACTGGGAGTTAGTTGAAAGCATCCCTTCTCCTATATATATATATATATATATATATATATATATATATATATATATATATATATATATATATACATATATATATATTTTTTTTTTATTTTTTATTTTCATTTATTTGCTTTGTCGCTGTCTCCCGCGTTAGCGAGGTAGCGCAAGGAAACAGACGAAAGAATGGCCCAACCCACCCACATACACATACATACACGTCCACACACGCAAGTATACATACCTATACATCTCAACGTATACATATATATACACACAGACAAATACATATATACAGATGTACATAATTCATACTGTCTGCCTTTATTCATTCCCATCGCCACCTCGCCACACATGAAATAACAACCCCCTCCCCCCGCATGTGTGCGAGGTAGCGCTAGGAAAAGACAAAGGCCACATTCGTCTCTAGCTGTCATGTAATAATGCACCGAAACCACAGCTCCCTTTCCACATCCAGGCCCCACAGAACTTTATATATATATATATATATATATATATATATATATATATATATATATATATATATATATCCTTCGCCTGTTGCCTGGCACAGGAAACAGCGATCAAGTATAAAAAAATAAATGTAATAATTGTCCGCCATTTCCCATGTAAGTAAAGTAGCACCAAGAACTGATAAAGAAAGGCCATACTAGCTTACATCTATGTATTCTCTGGTTGTTATGTGCAATGAAACAAGGCCTTAGCCCCTTAGTACAAACAAGTCACACACACCTTTCCATGGGTTCACCCAGCTGCTTCACATGCCCTGGTTTAGTATACATCAGCCCCTGTACACCACATCGTTCCGATTCACTAGCCCGTGTGCTTTTCACCTTCCTGCATGTTCAGACCGTCACCATTCAAAGTTTTTCACTCCATTCTTCCATCTCCAAACTGGTTTACTCTTTCTTGTCTCCTACACTTGTCACATATATCCTTTCTGTCAACCTTTTCACACTTATTCTCTCCTTATGTCGAAACAATTTCTGCGCCCTCTCCAGCATTCTCAATCATCCTCGTCTTACTACCACGTCTACCTCTTACCCTCTTAATAATTATTCGATCAAACCACTTCACACCACATATTATTCTTAAACATTTGCAATATATCCGTCCTCCTCCACAACCTCTTTTATAGCCCATGTCTCGCATCAATACAACATCGTTTGGAATACTAAACCTTCAAATATATTAATTTTCGCCTTCCCAGATAATGGCCTTACTATGCATTCTTCATTGCTCCCAGAACCTTCGAACACTCACCCAACTAATCAATCACTTTTGCTTCAATGGTTCTATTCGCTGTCATGTCCACTCCCATCAAAAACACTCCACTTTCTCCAAATTTTCACCATTCAGTCACACCCAAAACTAATATGTCCCCAACACATTCCTCGACTTTCAGAGCCCTACCAACAATCATAGTTTTATCGCTTCCCGTCTCAATTTACTCAAATACCCCAGAGTACAAAATAGCTGCAGAATAAATCAAATTATAGCCCTAAGTGATTCTGGAGGGTTCTCTTAAATTCATGTATCTGTAATTCTTTAAAGCTTTGCACTTAGAATTCTAGTTGACAAAGCCACCATGCACCCGGAATATTGGACATGATGACCGTGGGCAGGTCACCACGCCTGTTAAATAAAGACTTCTGTTAATACCTACATGCAACGATCAGAGCAGCCACTCATGATTCTTTCAAAATCAACAATAATATTTCTTAATATCTTACCCAATGCGATGACCACAGTTTACAAGACTTGGGCATATTTAATCTGGAAGAGCTTACAGATTCATCTATCAAAGATATATATATATGTATATATATATATATATATATATATATATATATATATATATATATATATATATATATATATATATACAAACACACACAGAAAATGGGTGTTGCCGGTCTCCGCCTACAAGAGATTAATTACACCGGAGGGAAAAGTCACCTTTGGCGGGGTTATACCATTGGTAGTACAGTCTCGTCAAAGAACTATTCACTTTAAAAGTGTCCAAATTTCCCTACTAGTAGAATTAGCACAGCTATGGGCTGCAGGAGCCTTGAGAAAGGTCCTGAGCAACATCTGAACTTTCACAGAAATTACCACTACGGTGATAATAAACATCTAACCTAACCCATGTAAAACTAATTCTATCCGAATTACAATACTTACTCCATGATCCTGCTGTGCGGCCAAGGAACTGACTTGTTTCTGGATTCCAAACGAAAGTCTTAAAATCGGAGTCCTTGCCCATATAGAGCCTAGCCCTGTCCTTCTCGTCTTCCATTTTTGCTCTTCGGGTAGCGTACTGGAGACTGACCGGTCAATGCAGAGGTAACCCCAGCCCTCACCCGCACCATTGACCCTAACCAAGGCGCATGCCTGACCCTGCTACCACAGGTGCACATGACTGCATTACGCGTTAAGGTATGCCTTCAGTGGAGCCGTGGCGGCCGACTTACGAGGATGGATCGACCACCATGGGGGGGTCTCAGCCGTCCTCAGTCCGCCATAGAGATATCGACATGGAAACCAAATATAAATCCCAACATATTTCTTAAAATACTTACACCATGACGCTCCAGTACGCCCGAGGAACTGTCCAGTCTCAGAATTCCACAGGAACTTCTTGAAACTATCATCTCTCTCCGACGCAGGCCTGAAAAAGCTGTTCTCTGCCATCGTGACCGACCTCTTCTCTCGACTGCTGTTCCTACAACTGAGATCGATACGGGAGCGCCGGCTCTAAGGATGCCGGGCGCGGCTCGCACGCTAGCTTATTACAAAATTCTATAATCATTATTAAAATCTAGCTTCTTTTTTAAATTTCTATACCCTTAAACGAAAACTAGATTGTATTACTTTCTCAATTTCACCCATTTTGAAGCCAATACTGAGGAAAAATGATTCTCGATATTATGTCTTTATTCCTTAATATTTTCGAATCTTTAAAATATTATAGATGTTGTTTGTATCTGTATACATCTACATCAAATTAAGAAGGTAACACGCAATACTACTAGGAGACTTGGTCAATATGTCAGAAGATAAAATTCTGTATGTTTTGCTGCTTAATTCAAAATTGATAATTTCCTGTAATGCTAAGACTTAACCTGAGAATGAATCCTTCTTATTTGTCCTAATTAAACGTATCACACACATAGAATTAGATCAGGACTATCTTATAGAATAAATGAGGTCAAGGCCTTTGTGGACGTTGAAACATACAAGTTACAAGCAATAGTTTTTGGGACGGCATCTATAAAGTTATGAGTTAATTTTACTAGTCCTGGTAATAACAAAGATTATAGTTTTATGAGCATTCCTCAGGGCATGCAAGGACGGTCAATAATCATCACACACAGACCTTTGTCCACAGTGCGCACTGCGTCTTTTTATTTTTTCCTCGTCTTTTTTATCAGTATCGAGAAAGAAGGTAGCCTATTTTGGATGATTCTCGAACTTTAGTTGTACAGTTGTACTTGCCCAGATTTAGACAACTGTTGTACAGTAAACTAACCAAATAACCTCATTTTAAGGTAAAGGAGAAAGCTCCACACTGCAGCGCCGCGCGCGTGTATCAAACGGCCAGTCTTCACGCGACTTCGTCATCTACCCTTAGTAAATTTGCCTTGGAGAAAGTAGGAGGAAGGAATACGCAAAGAAAAAAAAAACACTACATTGCATGCAATGTTATCAGTCCAATAATCACAAACATTCGTCAGTAACTGAAGCCCTCACAAACACATCTGGAAGAATGTTGAACATGCCAAATTCAGAACTTACAGAACTTAAGGTATAACCAGCCATTTGTATTTTCTTACTGACTCACCGCAAACATGTGGATCCCCGTAGCCTTAGTTACACGATATCAATATCATGTGTGGTCTAACACAAGTATCCACGAACTGAAGCTACAATTGCTTGTGTATGATTCATGATATAGGACAAAATTCAGCCCTTTACTTACCTGCAACACTCTTACATATAAAAAAAACGTACATATAAATATATGCAAGCTTTGCTATGATAACAGACTAAGTAACGGAAGAACTATGGGTCAGGTAAAGCCCCATTAGTCTACCTCTGTGTTCAGATTCATCAACATTATCCTTCAGAAAATTCGTTAGGTAGTAACATGTCATAAATGTTGCGACTAGCTCGGAGGATGCGTTCAACGTATTCACAAGCCTTCGTATGGCTTCTTCTGGACCTTCATAGTGTACACGTTAGCATTCCTGACCGTCACTCACTCACGGGCCACCATGGGTCGAGCGCATAGGTTCGAATCCTGGTTGCGTCAGTCGGTCCACAATCAAATCAACTGTTCATCTACCCGTAGGAGTGGGTCGTCAATAAAGTGAGGTAACTACTTCAGGATAGGGTCTTTTAAAAAAAAGTCATAGCGGGCAAAACGTGACAGATTAGAGTTCCAAAGCTTCGAAGTGCAAGGAAAGTCATCAAAATGGCTCACCCTTGAGTTGCCAACGATTACACAGTAATCATGTGACGCAGCTGCTTGCTGAGTATTGTGTGGTCTAAGTCATGGTTAAGGCACACATGCAACCAGCTCTCGAGAGCATAAACCTAATACCTATAAAAGAGAGAAATTGAACCAACATTGTGGAGTAGGGCAAATGGGTCAAGTTTAGAGGTTAGCTTGGGAGAGCTGATAAGTCGGACCGCTTTCGACTCAACTCTTTCTATTAAGGATGCAGGGTTGAACCACTTCAGATGTAAGAGCAATACTCCATACAAGGACGGATCAATCCTTTATATAAACGGGGCAACTGTTCGGAAAAAAGAAATTTCAGCATCTAAACAGAGCTCCTAGTTTCTTGGAAGCACTCTTAACTATTTCCGTAATGTGAGGTCTGCAAGATAGTGTGGATGTTACAGTAATACTAAATATGTCCATTGAGTCAAGGGGTTGACTTACAGATCCGTCAAAGGATAGAGGAAAGTTGTGAGGAACTTTCGGTAGAGATGGGCAGAAACTAGGTCTTGGAGGCAATAAACCTAACCAGATTTCGTCTACCCCACTGAGATATCTTGTCCAAGTCTGAACTTATTGAGGAAGTTGCGTCGAATGATGTGGAGGAAAGCTGTGCCTAGATGTTAGCGTGCGAGAGCATTTGATCATTTGTAAATAAGAGGAAAACATTGATAAAAAAAAAAAAAGTGTAGGTGACAGGACAGAACCTTAAGGAATACCGCTGTTGATGGGGAAAGGGGGAGAGGCTGATCCATCAAACAACGGAGATAGATCGGCCAGAGAAGACGCTAGCTAAGAGAGGGTAAAGTGAAGGAAAGGAAGCCAAAAGAGGGGAGCTTAGCGACGAGACCCTCCTTGAAGGGGGGAACCTAGCGATATTTATACGGGCACTCTTTTTTTTTATCACTTCTTTATTTCTATTTTTTTTTTTTTGAGAACTTGAAAATCTCACATTAGGACAAGAACGAGCACCTAAACAATGCAAAATGAAATACTTGTGTACTAGGTAACATTGATAAAGTTAAGATTTTCGCTTTACGTTTGAAATAAGATTAAGTGAGAGTTGTAAAACGAGGAGCTCGGGTCCAGGCCCCTCACCGGACCTGGGCCTTGGGGCAGCGAAGCCCCTGCCCCCTCTATCATCGGGCCGGGTTACAGCTGCCTCCATGACAGATGATTACTGCTGCTTCTCTTGAACAGAGTTTCCTTAACGGCAGTGTAGTACATGCCGGGGCTCGAATCCTGAAGAGGGCAGTCGTTCTCACAACCAGCCTCACTCCCGTCCCCCACCACTTCCCTGATCGATGCACCCCTGGTCATGACTGGGTCACACAACTGCTCTTGTCATGTCAGCTGCTAAAGAAGAGAAAGGAGTTTCGTTCGGTGAGCATGCAGTATCTCCATGATTTTCAATTACAAATTCAATAAGATTTCCAGAAATTTAGTTTCTATGAAGCAATGAGAAAAGTTCATTATACTATTTGAAACAGTAATAGGCTGTCAGCTTTTCTTATGCCTTTTAAACTCATTCTCTTACTCCAGTGTAACATGATATACAGCTTACTGTTACGTTCATGCCAGCGACTGCGGTGATGGCCATTGTTCATTTACTCGTAGCAGTTACACATCAGCTGTTCTTGTGGCATTGATAACTATTCGCATAGCCTCATTCTGCAGTTTTTAACTTGTTGTTCCGTGAGGTATGCTCATTTGTTTTCTATCTCATCAACAGTCTCAGTAAGAATAATGATCACTAGTGTACACTTCTTGACATGAGCCAGGTTCCTCAGTATACAATTCAGTTCCCCTGCAGCAGGTGAGTATGCGTGACAGCGCTGTACATACATTGATTGCCTAGCTGTTACCAATTACGTAAAGTGGTAGAATTATCACTTAATTCTATGTCTGACATAGCAGAATTACACTGTTAAATATCATTATAGCCTTTGCTACAAAAAGGTCAACTACCAGTATCAGTCCAGCAACAGAATGTAGTATTATCATAGTATAATACTTGGATATACCTACATATGGCAAAAGTCTTTACACCTGTATTTGTAAGTTGTAATAAATCCTATAAAAGCATAAACTTGACAGCAGTTTCTTTGTTCATTGTCTTATAATGAGTTATTTCAGACTCTGGTTTGGTCTATAAAAAACTGTAATTTTTATCGTCTAGTCTTGCTCTTGTTCGCGTATTGATACTCCATTCGGACAAATAGCCTTTGACTTTCTACACCTATCAGCTAAATTTGTGAACTTATCTGTTGTCACTGTCGTGAAGAAGTGCTACTAGTGATAATAATGATAATCCTAATGATAATAATGTTGAACATTAATTCATTCATGCACTTCCATAGCTGACAAACGTTATGAACGGAGGCAATGGGGCTTTTCCCTGAAACTTATGCAGTAAAAGGAGCGAGAAAAAGCCTGAAGCAGATTTGCTCTGTAAATGTGAGGCTGTTGGTCGACTCTCTATGGTGGAATTCTACAGCTTCACTATTCAAGGAAATAAGGTATACTAACAGTCAATCCTCGTATGACTGGTCTCTCCAAGGTATCTAGAGAAAGCCACAGCCAGTGCGTGCGACGAGTTTAATCCTTAACTGACATGAACGCACGCGGACGCCTCACGATAGTGGCCGACACGATATTTGTAGAACAGGGAGAGGTTACCAACAGTGCGGCGGACGAAGGGGTTTGTTAGAGGTCGGATGGTTAGTCTGCTCTAGGTTTATCAAACGAGAGGGTCATTAAGGCCATCAACGGCAAGACAGCCACCAACTGAAGAATCTTTGACTCCATATGTTAGTAAAGATAATCCTAGGGCCACATAAACTCTTAGTAGGTATTGTAGCCCTTGGAAAAAGGTGATTAGCTGGAGAGAATACGGAAAGACTGGTCACAAGAGAAATAATCATGATACCTGTACAACAAGGCCCACGGCTTACGATTCACCACAATTCTTAGGAGAGAACACCAAGTGTGTCATGTGATGGTATGATGTACAACCTCGAATTCTGAGTGGTATGGTTATGCACGTGGGCTGAGGATGGTCCTTGCGAAGCCAGAAGGGACCGAAGTACTACCTCTAGCACAGAGGCGTCATATGGTAGCTGGTCGCTCTTGCGTCTAGCTACTCTCGTTTACAGAGGGAACCGCTTGGGCCTGGTGAATCCAGGCCAAATCTTACAGGATAAGTAGCGCATGATGGCTTATATGAATCTATTACACGCGGAAGGAAATTAACTTTGGTTAAACTAGCGTGGACATAAAATTCTTAGGTTGAATTGGGTCTGTTAGATGAGGAAAAAATTGAATTAGATCTATAAGCTTAGTTTTGAGAAGGTTATTGAATTCAATAATAATCAAGAGGAAAACCATTAAGATAGTAACCGAAATATACCTCTTCCAAACAGACACTGCGGATATTGCAAAATTAAGATAACAGTTGATAGTTTTGAAGTTGAACTGGATCATTTGCAAATGATACCATAATCAAACAATAGTAGGAAAGAGATTTAACTCAAGTTGCATGAAATCTGAAGTTTTCCATGATGATAATTCTAGTGAAACGACTTTAGCTTAGAACAGTATAGTTACGTTAGGTGTAACGAAGATCTAGGGATAGAGTGTTCTGTTTTAGCGTGGGCGAAGGTGACAAGCTTAGTACATGTCCAGGCAGACATATTGCAGGTAAGGGAAGGGACTGAGTGAGTGGGTGTATTGATCATGTGCTGCCACCCAGGCTAGCAGTCAGGTCGGCTGTTGCAAAGGCGTCACGCGCCAACCCCTCCCCACCCTCCAAGCCTAGTCTGGCCGGCTGCTGCACCAGCATACGATATATTACCGGCGGACAAAACATGTGGTATGCATTGTCAGGTACATGGGATATGCATTACAGGGGCGGATAATAGGGTTTCCTATACAAGGACAAATACAAAACATATACTATACACGGACATATACACTATATATACAATATTCGGGAACAAACATATCATACGCTATACAAAGGCAGATACACAACATATGCTATACATGGGCACATATACAGCATAATATACACGAAAAGATACACAATATGCTATACACTGACGGCTACATATCTTTTTTTATGCTATACAGTTGCAGATAAACAGCATATGCTATACATAAGTAGACACAACATATGCTACACACAGGCACAAACACAACACACGCTATATACGGGCACATACACAGCATATGCAGTGCACAAGCAGGTATAATCATGTGCTATTAAATGCAGATACCCATCATACACTGTACAGAAGCAGGTACAAAACGGGTAAAATGAACAAAGTGTAAAATGCACACGGAAGGCTACATATTGTTTTATAAATTGACGGATACGTGTGTATTAAGCATAAACGGATACACATTAAATCAGAAACATTCTACAGGATATACAGTATACAGTCATCGCGCAAGGTAGAATAAGCAATGTACTTTGCTACGTATACCCCGTATATTCTATACATGTGAGAATTCAGAGTATGCAGTACACAACGGGATGTGTGCTATCAGTGGCAGCATATGCATGATAGATTAGGACACATTCTATGTAGAATTGTGCTGGACAAACTATATATATATATATATATATATATATATATATATATACACACACACACACACACAAACACACAGGGGCACACTAGCCACAGCGGTGGTCATTAAGGTTGCGACTCACGACTCGCACGGGATTAGCCGGCTCGGCCAACCCAGTTAGTCATCCTTCCTATTAGGGTCGATCGATAGCTGGGCACCTGACGTAGGCTACGGTATTAGGAGACCTCATATGAAGAAAATTCGGATGGGTTTAGTCTGAATGGATTTCGTGATCTCAAATTCATTTAACAAAGTTCCTATCGGAAACAAGAGAAGCTAAAAATACATTTTGTTCCCAACGCACACTTTGGCAGCGGCCTGGTTATTGGAAAGGGTGACTGCGTCGCAGGGCCAGCACTGAGCACTACAGTAACTGTCAAGTTCAGCTTCCTAGCTCAGGTAGGTCTCTGTTCTTTCTGCCTCGCATTCATGTGGGTTGCTGGCATTCAGTCCGTCCATGTTAACTTATCACACAGGACGTCATGTATCTCTCACGATTCTATACTTAACTGAAATCTACGATAAGTGTACACGCTATCAATGCCCTAATGGCAAAATCTTTAACATAAGGTCACGAAATTCGTGATATGACCCCGTTATTGTATAAATCTGTCATTACACTCACACGTTCTCAAAAAACCAAGTCAGGGTGACTTACAATTCGTATAATTAGCTTTCTCAAAATTTGTGTACTTGAATAAAAGCCATTTACTTTCTTCCCTGTCTTCGTTTTTTACGTTTCATGCCTAATCTATAATAAGATTACAACCAGCACATCACTAGAAGTGAGGTGCACATGTTAAAAGAGCTGATGAAGAAGCTTTTAGAGCTTGAGAAGAGTTCGTGCAGTAACGTGTGAGGATAAAGTCAATAAAGCGGGGATATGATTTACCTCATGTTCGATCAGGATGCAAGTAAACACGACCCCATGACGTCATAATTGCGTCAAATCGAGGCAGTGTAGCCCCATGTCGGACACCCTACCAGTCCAAATCTACAGCAATAGTAGTAAATCAATATATTTATAATTATTCGTCTTGCTGCAGTGCGTTCACAAAACACAACGCAATGTAAACCTAACACGGCGCCACCGGTACACAACCAAAGACTTCCTATGCCTTTAATGAACTACTACTGAATGAAATACCACTACATCAGCCCATAGCCTACTAAAGCAATACCATGACCGATATACCGCTACAGTATAGTACAATGTCCACCACAACTTATTACTAAACTACCATATGCACTTACTACTATTTTCTCTCAACAGAAAATTCCCCTCCTGTTTCACTACGGACCTAAGACACAGACTAAATGAGGATTTTTCCTCTCTGAAGCTGTCATCTCTTCTTGAAGCTACCTCGCTAACGCGAGAAATGGCGAATATGTACATAAAAAAGAAAAGATTTTTTCCTCCATTTTTTAATTTCATACTTGATCGCCGTTTCCCACGTTAACTAGGTAACGCAAGGAAAAAGACAAAAGAAAGGCCACATCCACCCACAGAAACATATATAAACATACATACATATACTTTCACATGTACATATTCATAAAATACCCAAAATCTTCCTAGAAGGCAGCAACCAAAGAAGTATTAAAAGTACTATGATAATGGGTTTTGCAGCAAAATATTTATTTTACCCTTTGACAGTGAATCATGTACACAAAGAAACTAAAGACATTAGCTTCGGGCATTTAAAGTGCCTTGTTCTGGGACTATGATACTAGAGTCTGTTGGAGAATCTCTTTAGTATACATCTGTACAGACAAAATCAATATATCTAACATATTCACACAGAAAAAAACTTGAAGCAATTAAATTTTCCTACTCAAACACTCCAAAAGTTCCAGGAAATGTATTAAGCTGGTGCTCACTAACAACACAGTAAAGATTGAGATTTACCACAATGATGCCTAGTTGTATACCTCATTACTGACAAACCAGTAGTGATACTCTTGACTCTCAAAACACTTCTGTAGATGAAGATTATGAAAACTGTAATGGCCTTTGAAAAATCATAAAAGATCTATTTATTCATAAATAATTTTCGTGATGGGTTAATTGACATAGAGATGTTTTCCCATTCTCTATGAGAATAGTGTGTGCATATTTATGAACACTGGCCTGAAGGCTGGCCAAGATCCATCATGAAGAACCTACTATTCTCCACCACGCATGAATATATCATCATGACCCTTTCTCTCTCTCCTGAAGTTTAGTGTAATAGTATAATCACCTACAAATGCATGTTAAAATTTGTGATTTATTTTTGAAAGTAATGTCACAAATTAGAAGAGATTTTACACATTTATGGGTCGTGACATCTTGGTTGTAAGGCCGGTGGGGGGAGGGGGATGCTGGATATGTTAAAGCAATAATAGTATACTGTAGCTATATTCCAATAATTTCACGTTTTCTTCAAACCTTAAAAAACTTATGTTGAAAAGGAATATTCTAAACACTAATTTCATACATAAGCCTTTATGTTTTTGTAAGTTAGATAGTACACATTCAAAGTCTGACCCCTAGAGAAGCCATTATCATTTACATTCTGAAGTGATGCATGAAAGACATCTAAACCTTTCGAGCATTTACCATAGAAAAATATCCATTTGTTATTTAGTGGAAAAGTTATTTATTTTTTTTATACAAAGATCAGCATAGCTACCTGAACATTACCCTTTAAAAGCTAAGATAAGCTTATACCTTTTCCTATGGCATTTAGATTGCAGTGATCTGTTCCAAACACATTTGAGATCAACAACTGCAATTGTTCTTGAATATTGGCATATGTTACATTGTAACAGAGCAGTTTAACAATGAAAAGTGTGAATTATTGCAAGTATCAAATTACTATCATAAAAAGTATATTGTTGATTAGCTGAAGAAAACTAGGGCTTTGTTTTTATGGTCAGAAACTGAAGGTAGCAGTACCTGTTACCTCTTCCATGTTTGTAACTTGTATATGGGTGATATCTTCCCTCACATCAAATCTTTCTGCACATCTAAAGTGGGATGTACTTATTTACCAAATCATAGGTCAAATGCTTTTTGTAACAAGAGTTAGTGTACTTACAAAACAGCAGTAAAGAGAATAAGCAAAAGCCCATGTTGAACAGCAAGACATCCTGTCCAAGATGGGTTTACTTAATTACCATACAAAAAAAGGCCAAAAGAACCAGGTACAAATATAAAATTCTCTAATGGGGGGGGATGTTGATCCCAATCGAACAGACTAAAATGCATCGCTTGGAAGATCTTTAAACACTTGAACCATTATATGATTCCCCCCCCCCCTCAAAAAATCTATTTCGTTAAACTACTGTGGTGATTTGGATTACAGTCACGAGATGTCTACAAGATATTAATAATGTACTTCTCTACATCCTTTTGGGCCTATTCCTCAATACACAGGGCTTGCTCTTGTAAAATCTTTTCTTAATGCCAGTCACTAGACATTTTACCAGATATCCCATCACATTTCTTTTCCGTAAAAAGAAAAAAAAAAAGTCATCACACTGGATGCTGTAATTCAGTTGTTTTCTTTAACTTTCTATTAAACTATTGTGTCCTGAAATTAAAAGGTATAAGAAAAATGGCAGAGTTTTTATAGGTAGATTACAATATAATTGAAGGCAGCTTTGTCCTTTCTCTCAATGATAGTATCATGCTTTAAAAGGTGCATTCATAGTCTATCAGTCTATACCTCTAATGGACATTCCCTACAGGAACACCTTCAAGGGGATGACCACAGCAAAACAATCTCAGTAAATGGGGAACTCCAGTGCCACTTCTTAGAGCCTTTAGTGCCTCACCCTTAACACTGGCAGAAGGCAACTCTAGCACATTCACTTTGCAGAACATTTACTGGGGAACTGCAGAATGTGATTTTTCTCCTTTCAAGAACCTGTAGATATCATTCCTTTATTATACAGTCTTTCTGAATTTCCACATGGCTTTTGTTTTTTCCTTCTGTGCTTCTTTTTCCTGTTGTATATAGTAACTGCTTAGTAAAGACTCATTTTCTTATTTAACCTATTTAAATATTCTAGTTCTGATCTTATAAGTACTTCAGGTAGAGTACTGCCAAATCAACATATAACATTCTTAAGAACATGTTTCAGTAATGCTAATAGTTTTTCAGCGATGACTAATTACAACAAAATAACCCTTAAAAGGCCAAGAGAGGACTGTAACGGGTCCTTCACTGTATTGGTAAATTGATGTTCAGTGTTCTGCATGTATCTGCTGTAAATAATACAATTTGAGACATGGCATGCAAAGCTTGCCTTTTGATGCTGTGTTTAAGTTTACATAGGGATGATTTGACTGGAACTTTAATTCCATAATGTGTGTAGAAAAGAACAGTGACATCTGCTAAGTAAGCTAGCACTTTAGTGGTTGTCAGTTTGCACTCCTCTAACCCAGGTAGCTATCTTTTCTTTCTGCCTCGCTAACATGTGGACCACTGGCATTCCGTCCACAAACATACAATCTCTCCGTGTCATATGTAACACTTGACAGCACTTAACTCATGCAGCTCATTCTTCGTAACTCTAGATTTTCCTGCAATGAGCACTATGCACTAGCCCTGCCTTTAGGCAAAATGGTAGGAGCAGTAGATAGAAGTAGTAGGTAGGAACATTTAGGCAGGATTATTAGGTAGAAACATTAGGTAGAAGTAGTCAGTGGGAGCATTAGACAGTAGTCATTAGGAACATTAGACAGAAGCCTCTGCAAAACACTGCACTAGACTTGCCCTCTGCCAGTAGCCTATTAAGGGTGAGGCACTAAAGACTAAGGAGCAGCACTGGAGTTCTTTAGTTATGGAGACTCTGTTGCCATGGTCCCTCCTTTGAGGGAGTTCCAACTGGAACAGGCATCAGAGATATAGACAGATAGAAAGGAGGGTAATATTAGCATAATGTGACAAATATGGATAAATTTTCACGATGACAAATATGGATAATTTTTACCATAAGAAAATTCCTATTGGAACAATTGCAAGTCAAAGAATGGTATTTAGTATTTGCATATGGTGAACACCTACAATGTTTTTAAAACTGATCCTTAAACCTTAACCTGAGAAGAACTGTGGGAGGACAGTATCACATGATACCAATTAGTATTTGATGCTGAATATAACGATCCCGAGGTTTCCACCAGGAACACAGTACAGTCAGATGTAAAATGTAGGCAACCAGACAGCCAAGCCAAAGGTATTCCCATTTTCAAATGAACAATGTGTACACTATATGTAAAAAAAATCTTGGTACTGGGTATATGCCAATAAAATTTGACAAAGTTGAAAACTTCTTTCTTGACTTTTTACGTTTTGATCACCAATTTCCTGAAGTCAAAAAAGCAATGTTATTTCTCTATATTTCAGAAAATATTATGTAGAGGAACCATATGCTTTGTGCACAGCAACTGGTCTATTAATTTAATGCAGTGGTATTTCTTATGCTTCTATGTGCTTTATAACTAATGATTAATGACAACACAATCTTAATTAGCATGTAAGAGGAGGTTATAAAGGAGTATGAATGTCTGTGAGAGAATTGTCATGTAAGAGGAGATTATGAGGAAGTATGAATATGTGTGAGAGTGGATGGTGAAGTGGATGTAAAGATAATCAGTGTTTCATCATCAGCACAAAAATGGGGCCATCAACACAATTTCAGCTCAAATAACTGCAAGTTTAATACAGCCAATTAAAACAAAATAATTTACACAACAAAAAGTACCTTGGAAAACAATTTGGTTTTTGCATAAATTTGTTATACATGTCTGATGTAGTAGGTAGGAGATGGTATATTACGAGTACTACCCGCTTGCATATCGGGAAGGTTATTAACGGACTGCTTAATGAGCCAGGACTTCGTTGGTTGTTAAGATACACTCCTCTGTTCCACGTAACAGTTTTTTCTACTGATCAACATTATATTATTGCCCTGTACCAAAATACTGCTACATTAATTTTAAACCTCTATACACAATAGATGCAATAAGATCTTCATTGTATAAAACAGACATTAGCAAATCGATTGTCTAGTAATGACACTGCAATGAGATGAAACATAATACTGATATCTCATCAGTAAAATGGGGAATAATCCTTCTTATCAAATAATTATTACAAGACAGGATTCCCAATCCACAACTAACGACTGTTTTAGATATTTGGGAAACTACAAAAACTTTTTACACTTAAATAGTACATTTATAACTGCTACTTTTGTAAACATTTCACAGGTACTAGACCAATAAGTCTTGACTGCCCATGAAATGAATGAGATGGGGATACGTAAGGATTATCCTACGTCCTATGAATGGCAATTCTCTTTGGCAATATTTACAGTCTCTGCATTATCACGCAGCAATTGGCAAAACATTCTCAAATTCCATTTAATCCTAAGATGGCCAATTTTGGATTCCATAAGAGTTTACAGTTTATATTTCATTTATTTTCTTATGATGCTCCCATCTTTCATCCATACATATACTTGCCATGATACAGTTTTGAAGCATTCATGTTATTGCACACAAAAGGATGTTTCCTTTACATTATGCGACAGCCAAACTAGAATGCAGAAAAGTTTTTCAGCCCTGCTGTTGTAACAGGCAAACCATAACGCAGTGAATATTTTCAGCCCTGCTGTTTGGTTATCAAAAACCTGAAAGGGTTGATCTGGTTGCAGCAGAAGTGTATGCTTTGCCACCCTGTTCTGAATATATGATAAATCAAATGATACCTTGGGAAAGAAGAAAAACATTTCTTAGGCATATATCCAGTTTAAAGAATATCTTTCACTATCAAGATGTTACACTTCAATCAGAGTTGTGATAGCCATATTGGTCCTGAGATATTTACTACTGACATCTTACTTTACACCTTAGCATTACAATATGAAATACTTTCCTTTCTTTATCAACATATCCTATGGCTATAGACACTCCTTTCCAGCTAGATGATCCAGTCAACAGAACTTGTCCAGGAAAGAGAATAAATAAATTATACAAACAATGTATCTTATAACTAATCAACTGGTTATATGGCTTTTCTTGTCATTGATTTATACATGAACAGGCATGAAGCATTTCCTGAAAATTTTCATGATAATGATCCTATATGCAGCAATTATCCTTTGACAAAAATGAATCTTTGCTTCACTTCTAAAGCTGAACCATCATCATATGTATTCATTTTACGTAATGCTGGTAGCCATGAACTCTACATCTTAACTTTCACTTCAATATTCACCACTTCAGTTCCTTTCTTAGCAATAAGTTGCCTTTTTCTATAATAGTCGAGCTCTGACGATTTCATACACCATTCTTCTTCTGAAGTAAGGCATGTGCTGTTGCTTAAATGTTATGCAAGCTTGGCGTGACAAATATTCTGCAAATTTGCATGCAAACATTCCACAGTCAGATCCATTCATCTGTTGAGGTATATCCTGAAAGAAGAGACAAAAGGTATGTTTTTAAACACAGGAATAAAAGAAGTTTGTGTCACCGCACGTGTGGTGCTTTCTCTTTTATACCTTTCTGAGTTTTCAAATCCTAAATGTCCTCTTGGAATTATTTTTCAAGGTATCCATCTATATTTCTTCTTAGGCTCAGTTGTCTGTTCCTGACCTTAATTACTAAAGCAGATAAAGTGAACAGGTATGAAAGAAATTCTTTTTTTATACATGCTATTTCCCATGTGAGTGAAGCAGCATCAAGAACTGGTGATTGAGCCTTAAAGGAAAAATCCTCACTCAGATCCTTCCTTTGTTTCTTCTTTTGGAAATTAATACAGGAGGAGAGGAGGAGAAAATTTCCTGACACAGCTCCCCCATGTTATAAACATATACCTCTATCAAATGCATTTAACCTCTTCTTATGCACATGGGAAGGTTCGGTGGCTTCAGGCCTGAATTCACTTACACACATCCTTAACTCACATCTAGTATGATATTGTGAAACTTGGGCTTTCAAGCCAGTATACACTGTACATACTTTTTACTTACTTAAAGTGTCCAGATATTTTGGAGTTAAAAGGGGGATATCTCTTGAATATCGAAAAATGAAAAATTCAAATTCATCATTAGGAGGTAAAATAGCAGAAACAAAAATCTTAGCAGTTCCAACATCTAATAAACCACTAGTGTCGCTATCACACCTACCCTACCCTCAACATGGGATTTAGTTGTAGGATGCAGTCAATATATATTCAGTAATGATATACGAAAAAAAAGTGCTATTCCATTAAGAAAGACATAATGCTCCATCTTTTATGAAGACCCTTACAAAGAAAAGCAATAATTTTACCTACAGCCTCTTTCTGTAGTTACATGGATACTCTCTGAGCTTACAAGGGGCACCAATAAAAAGAGAACAAATTTCACCTACGTTTAAACTACATTAAATAAAAAAATAAAAATGTAAAAAGCCATTAATTCTGAGCATCTCCTACAATCAACTTTTCAAGCATTTTTTCATTTACGGAATGCCAACACATATGACAAAAAACAGTATAGTGGTCAGTGGCTTTTTCAAAGTCATGATAAACAGCATCCATTGTTTTTTTCTAAATATAAACTTATACATATCTATTTTAGCCTTCATTTATGTTGCTGTTCTTGATTACACTTTGCAATGGCATAACTAAGCTCTGGTTCTTTTAAATGGACTGGACAATATAGTATAAATGGCAATAATTCCTCAGGGAAATGATGAGGACACAACTCGTAATCATTTTGATCAGAAAGTAAGAGTATGAATTATATACATTATATAAACCCTCCCCTCCCATTTTTACTTTTCCAAAAGAAGGAACAGAGAAGGGACCCTAGTTAGGATATTCCTTTTAAGGCTCAGTCTTCTGTTCTTAATGCTACCTCACTAATGCAGGAAATGGCAAATATGTATGAAAAAAATAAAAAGAAGAATAAAAGGTACTATGGTTGATAAAAATGAATTCACTAATATGGCACATCTGCAACATGAAAGTAACTCTTTGATCCTGGGGGTCAGTGATCTTCCCATTCCTACCCTCTGAAACATTTAGTTTTCTAAAAGCTGTAAAATATATTCTAAAGATGATCTTTTTCTCCCCACAGACTACAGCATGTGTACAAGTGGATGGACAGGCTACTGTAATTCCCAAGAAAATAACTCACCTTTACATTTTCCAGAGTCCAGTCACTTATGATGTAATTTTCACGTTTCTTGTCTTGATGTTCAGATTGTAAGTATTCTAGAAGAGCCTGAGAATTCATCAATTTGAAGAAAATTATTAGCAACATCACTTACAGGAAAAAATAAAAAATAAAATTGGATTCTTAAGACACTGGAAATTCTTTCCACTTCTCTATATCTTAAAATACATTCTTTAAACAGTCATATTTCTTAGCATATAAAATTGGGAACTGCTCCTATCATATAACATCCAAAATAGGATGTAAAAGTTCTCTACAGAAGTTCCAAGCATTGTGCTTCTAGGTCTTTTCGATCTGATAGTGTGGAACTGGTTGATCGGTGAATACAAGAGGAAATTTCAACATTTGTCACTCGGCTAAATGTACAACATAACATTCAGCTTAAAAAAAAAAAATAAAAAATGGCCATGTCACTGGTAAAAGCATGCCCCAATCAGGGCCATCTTGAATGAAAGTCAGAATATATTTAAGAAAAAACAGGATTAATCTGATTCATCAAGAGTCATTTAGACAACTTTTAGAACAGACAGGTTATACAAAATGGGAATAAAAAAAGACAGAAAAGAATTACATAGCATTCCTACAAGAAGAAAGGCAGTATCATAATGGTCATCCATTGTGTGGCTCAGCTTCACACAGAAATTGTGAGAAGAAAAAGGCACCACATGCTAAAGCATGTGATGCCTGACTGTTATATAAGGGTGAAGATACAGAGTACATTAACACCTCACTGGCCCTCGTATACCACATTGCTCCAATTCACTATTCATATCTCTGATGCTTGTTCCCAACTGGAACTCCCTCAAGTGGGTGGCCACTGCAATGGAGTCTTCATAACTAGTGCACTCCAGTGCTGCTTCTTAGCCTTTGGTGCCTCACCCTTAACAGGCCACTGGCAGAGCACAACTTCAGCACAGTGTTTGCTGAGGCTCCTATTAATGTTCCTACTGACTTCTTCCTTATGCCCCTTCCTAATCTTCCAACCAACTACTTCTACCCAATGCTTCTGCCTAAATGTTCCTACTGCTACTACTATCTTACCATTGTGCCAAAAGGCAGGGCTAGCACATAGTGCTCTGCAAGAAAATCTAGAGTTATGAAGAAAGAGCTATGTGAATTAAATGTTGTCAGGAGTTATGTATGACAAGGAAAGACTGCAACTGTATGTTTGTGAACAAAATGCCAGAAGTCCATGTGTGGGTAAGGCAGAAAGAAAAGAAAGCTACCTGGGTCAGAGAAGTGCAACGTGACGACCACTGAAGTGCTGGCTCACTATGCAGCCATCACTAACCCTCCTGATCATCAAGCAGGTAGTAGTGGTAATATACTTCCCTGGTGTCTGGCTGTCTACCAGCTACTACCTACCTCCAATTCACTATAATCTATGCAAACATTACACCCTCTTACATGTTCAGGTCCCAGTGACTCCAAACCTTATTCACTCCATCCTTCTGTCTCCAATTCAGTCTCCCTCTTCTTGTCCCTTCCACTTCTGACATATATGTCCACATTGTCAACCTCTCCTGACTCACTCTCTTCATATGTCCAAACCAGTACAACACACCATACTCTTCTTATTACCATGACTCTCTCTTATCCTATCAATTCTTACTTGATCAATCCTCATAAGAAGCAAAGTTAGATGGACAGATATCAAGAATATTCCAATAAAGAATGAAGTAAACCAAACCGGAAGTTCAGCAGGTTGATGACTTTCCTGAAGGTGAAAATTGCATAAAGTAGTAAAACACTTCATGTGAGGAGAAAATAAAAAATTTCAAGACCAGGAATGCCATCCTGTTTATATGGATAATAATCTATGAAAGAATTGATCTGTATGGACAGAAAATGGAGAAAACATTATTTCACATCAGAAAAGGAAAACTCTTTAGTCCCTGAGATACTCAACACTGGCTCACCTCCAAACATCGGTTGTTATTTCCAAGCATAGAGTCATAGTATCTGACAGACTTGTTCTGGAAGTCTATGGTGGCCAGACACCAGTGCATTTCCAAGTGGACAGGAACAAACAGGATGTCATAGCTGAACACATCAACCTGGTGAATATATGAAATTCAATCATTTGACTGGAAACATTCATTTCTGCCTAGTTTAGAACAGAGGTTAATAAAGCTCCAATGTCTTTCTCAAACATTGTTTTGATCTATACATATGTCAAAGATATAAAAAAGATAGTATGACAGCAAATACACGTGTCATATATCAAACATACAAAAAAGGTAGCATAACAGTGCATACAATCATGAAAAGTTACGATTCACCTCCAGATAGCAATAAACAATGTGAACTGAGATTTAACCTGTTGCTTTACCTGGCAACTACCTGACAACAAATCAAAATCAAGTTACTCTGCCTCGCAGTAGTTAGTTTATGCTTGTCCAAAATTCATGGATCAAAGGGGTGGTTTAAACAATAATAAGAAGCCTCATTTCGTCTAGTCTTAGGTTATCAAAAGTTCCATATAAAAACTACTTTTAAGAATTCAAAAACAAGCTGAAGGTAATTAAAGTCTAATATACTGGCATGCATACTTTTAAAATATGAAAACCTCTTAAGAGAATCTTAACCCTTTATATCTATTCAAACATTCAAGTTTATCATCCACAATGAACATTTCACCCTTCTTAGGAATAATAAACAAAGTGGAAAATGGGTTGCAGTAACTTCAGGAATACTCTCTTTCAAAAAATTTTGTTTGCAACATGTCCAAAATCAATTAATTTCTTGATTTTCTTTTTACACGTAAGCCTGAAACAGATATCTAGCAAGAGGAGGTAAAGTTCTGAATTTCAACCTTAAGATTTTACATATACTCATCCTCACTGAAAAAGTCAGTTACCAAAATTCACGTACTTTCTTGGTCCATCTCTGGACTGACTGGTAACCACTCTTGACCAACTTGGGGTAGAAAAAGGTGTTGAAAGCGTAAACACTTGGGTAGTTGTCATTCTTTCCTCGCTCCATCAGCAAATTCATGTAAAAGTTGATCACCTAAATAAAACATAATTCATAAGAAGTTAGAGAGCTATGAAAAAAAATTTCCGTGAAATTTACATCTACAGATGAGTACCTAAAATGAGATTTAGCTAATAGGTAAGGTAGCAGAGAGTTCACCACTTGAAAATACTTCTCAAGTTGGGTCACTGCACCTAAGGAATCACACAGAGCTAATAGAGGAGACATATATGAGAACAAAAATGGTACTAAAATTACTGGGAAAGGTGAGGGGCCTTAAATTTGCCTACTTTGGAAGAGAGAAGAATGAGGGGTGATCTAATTACAACCTTAAAGTTTTTAAAACAGATTGATGATGTTTTGACAGAACAAAAGACTAACACAGAATTAAACAGGAAACATAGTAAAAAGTATGTGAAGTACTTTTATAGTATAAGCGAGGTGGACAAATGGAATTAAATGAATGAAGATGTGCTAAATTTGGACAGCATACAGAAATTTAGAGATGTATGACAGCAGAGAATGTTCAACAGATGGGATCCTATGAAAATACCTGTTGTGCCATGCAAGTTTCTTGTTTCTCCCTGAAGTACATTGTCATCTTAATTTTCTCCTACTATTAATGTCTTTCCAAAACATTTTCTTAGTCTTCCAAAAGTTGGCTGATACTCACTCTCCCAACTCTCATTGGCCTTCAACCCCTCCATCTTTCCCCTGATATCCTGCCACTTTCTCTTTCCTTCCCTGAAATTAATGCCCATACACCTCTCATTTCCCTTTCACTCATTACTCTTTCTCAGATTCTCATCTCTCACCTTCCATGTGCCACACACTTCAGGAAATGAAAGAACTGCTTCCCTATAAATCTCCTAATCTTTTCCCACTCCCCTAGTATCACATATTCATGCATTTTCCCATTCTTCATCTAATTTCTCCTGGTATCTCTACACAAATCTAATCTCTCCTGGTATCTCTTTACACAAGCCTCTTTTCCAAACTCACTCATCTTCATCAATATCTTCCCATCCATATCATTTCCTCTTTTTCTAAAGCCTTTACAAACTTTCACCATATCATACACATTAACATATATTTCTAAGAAGTTGCAACTTCAAAGTTGTACCTCTATATACATCTAAAATGACAATTCACCATAACCTGATAGACATTATAAATGTAGTCTTACCTCATCATTCAGCCAGTTTAATCCTGCCAAAGTGGCAATATCTCGGCGAGTGATTTTTATATTGAACTTGTCAACGAGTACTTCACTAGCAGGGTCTTTTTCTAAGGCATCATCAATTATATCCTGAAAAATATAAGTCAAAGAATACAAAACCAGGCAATATAAACAATATGGTGGGACTGTAATGTTTATGCAACAACACCCCGCTACAGTCAATCCAATGTGTCACAACACTACAACACTCCTCATATAATCCTAATATAAATATGGTAAATCTCTCTATTACTCATTCTAGATTTCCCAAATGTATGTCAAATGTGAATGTAAATTCTGATTCTAGAAATTTTCCGAGTCTGGAAAGGTACAACTAAGGACAATTGCTGCAAATTAATAAGAACTGACAGCAGCTACTAAAACAAATAATGGTTCTGACACATTCCATACCCCTTCACTGTGTCCATAGAAATGTTTTTTGATTTCTTAAGAGAGGCTGAAGGATGGGACACACCACAAGGCTGAAGAAAACATTAATATCAAAGGGAGGTGAAGTCTCTTCTGTACATACTAAATTTCTTTCAAAAACTTTATATTTCTTACATCTTGCACAGGAGGCCACAATTCCTTTCAGTACTGTAATTATACTGCTGTAATAAGGAAATCTTGTGACATTGCATAGTAATCTGATTTTTAAAGTCACTCTTCAACCACATATTTCAGTGTGTCTGTTACAATAACTCGTACTGTATCTCCTATCCATGGGTAACTTTATTCCTAGACACCAAGAAAATACTTTTAGTTAACGCAAACATTATTGACATGCAACATCCAACATGACTGATACTCCTACCACTTCCACAACATATGAACTCATCCTTGAACCTATCACCTCTCAGTGCTATATTACAAATAAAAAAATGGCATGTTGCTTTTTTAAAAAAGCTTTGTTTGAACTTATGAACCAAAGTCATGAGTTTTATGCAAAACAGGTTTAAGAATACTTTGAAGTTAACAGTAATGTGAAACTTACAAAGTACACAAGTTCTGCACGGGTCACCTCAAATGAACAAGAAAAGTGAAACTTTTGGTTAATTTTGCTATGATGGTTATATGTACATACTGTAAATATTCCATCAGTTCTCTTAAAATTTACCTCCATATCAGTAGTCAGTTCAACAAATTCCTCTTCTTCTGTCTCCTCTTCTGGCAATATTTCCTCAACCTTTGATGGAAAGGTTAGGTTCAAATGCTTCATCCTGCGAGTGATACGATCTTCTAAAGATGACTGGCAATTCTTCCTTAGATCCTCTAACTTTTTCTGCATTTCAGCTACAACTACAATTTCAGTATCATTGGTTTTGGCTCGAACTTCATATTTTTCTCGCCTAGAATTAAAAAGACATATCTTTATTTTTTTATTATACTTTGTCACTGTCTCTCGTGTTAGCGAGGTAGCACAAGGAAACATATGAAAGAATGGCCCAACCCACCCACATACACATGTATATACATACACATCCACACACGCACATATACATACCTATACATCTCAACGTATACATATATATAAACACACAGACATATACATATATACATATGTACATAATTCATACTGTCTGCCCTTATTCATGCCCGTCGCCACCCCGCCACACATGAAATGACAACCCCCTTGCCCAGCATGTGTGCGAGGTAGCGCTAGGAAAAGACAACAAAGGCCACATTCGTTCACACTCAGTCTTTAGCTGTCATGTATAATGCACCAAAACCACAGCTCCCTTTCCACATCCAGGCCATGCAAAACTTTCCATGGTTTACCCCAGACGCTTCACATGCCTTGGTTCAATCCAATGACAGCACACCGACCCTGGTATACCGCATCGTTCCAATTCACTCTATTCCTTGCACGCCTTTCACCCTCCTGCATGTTCAGGCCCTGATCACTCAAAATCTTTTTCACTCCATCCTTCCACCTCCAAGCTGGTCTCCCACTTCTCTTCATTCCCTCCACCTCTGACACATATATCCTCCTTGTCAATCTTTCCTCACTCATTCTCTCCATGTAAATAATGATGAAATAAACCATTCTTATTGCTGTCTGTAATGCTAGCAAGAAAGTTCCTATAACACAGTGTCTCTCCTGTACTTACAAGTCCTTAAGCCACTCAGAGTTGTAGAAAGGAGATTCAAGGAGTCTTTCTTCTAATGAGTTTCTTGATGATGTTGGTTTTGTAACCTCTTCAACAAATATTACACTTTCAGCCTCAGAGTCTGTGGGATATGCATGATGCTGTTAGATAAATCAGGATTGCATCAGTCATTTATAAAACATTGCCAATAATCATAAAACATCATCCATATGTCAAAGTATCTACCATACCCTTATCAGTACTAGAAAAGCTTTATTATTCAACATTTTAACAAATTGAAAGGATGGTGTACCTGGAATTTCCAATATCTACCAATACAAATGCATACTGTCTAATATTCATATGATTCTACCCTACATGTAACTGCCTGCCCTAAAATATTCTTGTGATTTTGTGCCACTATAGTAGTTCCTGATACCACCACTTAAGAGTTGATGTTTCTAGCATTCCCTACCAGCCTTTAGTTTCTAACCTCATCAACAGTGATTCACACTTCTCATAGGTGATGACTTTATCATTATATATTTTCTACTGCCTGCAATAATAGCATTTAATTTTACAACAATACCAATGGACACTCTGAGCTAAGGAGTGAAATGTAAGCAAATTGTACGGTCACTGTATCAGAAAGTAGGCAGTTGTAAACAACTGGAGAAAGCTGAAAAGGACATTGGTTTGATGAGAAAATACACGTTGGTTCATCAAGTCTACGAAATAGGGCTCAAAAAGAGCAGTTGCTCATGTCTTTGTCTAATCATAAACAGAAAAAGGTGTTCCTAAGTGACAGATTTAAGCAAAACCTAAATCAGAGAAGGTGAAAAGCAAATGAACTTCAGTTGTAAATGTGCATTTTCTAATGGCTAGCTGGCTTGTTTTATGCTTTGCTATAGCATCATCTTGTGTCAATACTCCTGCAATTGATATATTCTTGTACCCATCAATGCTTAGGTCTGCCAAATACTGGATAATAAAGCTTTTCCAACAGAGTTCCCCTTAGTCTCCATATCCGACTCAAAGCATCTAAATCAACTTTATCAAACAGCTCTCTCATAAATAGAGGGAAGTTAGGGTTCAAAGGAAACTGACAAAAAGAAATGTTCTGTATTCATTTTCAAAAAACAATAGGGTTCAGTCCTAATGATTACTGATACAGTCGATAAGATATACTCTATTCATAATGTGTGAGCACAGACTGACACTGATGCAGTCTATAGGGTATACTATCTATTCATAATCTGTGAGCATAAGTATAATCCCACAGAAAGAGGTTGATATGGTCCACATGAAATGTGCTTCATTTCTATACCATAAAACAACGATTAACTTCTTGGGGTAGGAGATGATTTGATAAATGTGAAACCTCTGAAGTGGGTTAATACACAAAGATGGGGAATGATAAGGCCCAGGAGAAATGGTCTCTTTCCTAATCTGTGAAACAGTTTCTTTCCAAAGGTGGGGAATGCATACATCCACTGCAAATCCTAACTAACCAATCAACATCTCAAACAACCTATTACTTAAGAGCTTCAACATGAATACCATCCACCTTACCATGATTCATCTTATGAAAAGCTGTTATCACCTCTCCTCTTCTCGAAACCACTTAAGATAATTCTGACTTCATAAACCTCCCTGACCTAAACACCCTATATCTGCCATCATATAACCAAACATATTCAACAATCCTTCAAAGTACTTATTTCATCTCCTCTTCACCTCATCCCTGCTTGTTAACACTTCCCTACTTGTCTCTTTCAAAGATGTTCCCATATGTTCTCTTTATTTTCTCACACTAATAACCTCCTTCCAATCATTTTCTAATTCCCTTAATGTTTGTTGGTGCTCTCTCAACCCAGCTCTCTTTTGTCTTTTTAGCCCCTGCATCTTCCTCCTGAACCCCTCCCACTTTCTGTTGTACATCTTCCAATCACTCAAACTCCTTCCCTGTAAGTCATGTCCATACACCTCTCTTTTTTCTTTCACTAACAGCTTAACTTCATCATCTCACCTCTCATCACCCTTTCTCACATGCCCACCTCCCAGCTTCCACATGACACACATTTTCCCTCATACATTAGCAATGCATCCCTAAACACCTTTCATGCCTTACCCACTCTAAGTTTCAATTACTCTCATCTTTTGCCATTCTACACTCAATCTCTTCTGTTATCTCTTCACACAACCCTCTTTTCCAAGCTCACTTACTTTAACCAACCTGTTCTCACCTAAATCAGTTCCTTTTTTTTCTGAAAGCTTCTTTAAATCTTCAACCATGACCCCACCAAGTAATGATTACACATCCCAACACCTGTTGCTCTCAGCAAATTCACACCTAAGAGTTTTCCTTTTGAACCAGGGCCTATGAAGTAACTGAGGAAAACCACAGAAAGGTCTATGGGCCTGGCTGAGCATAAGTGGGTGTAGTTTCTGTGAATAAATCATGACATCTAGAGAATGGATGCAAGGGAATGAGACCATTTCATTGTAACTTCCTAGCTATAACCTGCTAATGCAAGAAACGGCAAAACAAGTATAAAAAAACTGATATATTCATATTCTTTTTAATAACTGTTTGCACCACTTCCAGTAGTAGGGATTAGGTAGACTCCTTTGAAGTGAAAAGTTATTTGCTGAGTCTGTACTACATTTTGTCAAAGATGATGATTCAGCCTCACTGAATTTGAATTTGCTGTATAAGCATAGATAGGTGATGTCTACTTTAAAATTTCAATGAAAACTGAGATGGATCAAGGTGTAAGATCCATTATTAAAACTCTTCCACTAGATCATCCTCATTCAAACCTGTAGCATAAAATATTTTTTACACAGTAAGAGGATAATGATAATCACCAGTACAACCTAAACTGGTATCTTTACCTTCGATGCTCTGAATGCTGTTACTACTTTCAGTTCTATCCATGTCAACCACAGCCAGGTCATGTGACTTCTTCTGAAGTACAGGTTCCTGCAACCTAAAATAAGAGAAACATTACTAACTGAAAATGGTACATAAAAGACCAGGAAGAACTTAATGCACTCCTCAGCTATGATAAAGAGAAAGAGCTCAGAGGAGATTACTCCATGCAAAGGCCTCAGACAATGCAAGGAGGATGCCATACAGAAATATAGGATAATGTAAATGTGGGCAACTTTACAATAGCAAAAGAAGCTGCTTCCTTTCATTTAACAAATACTAACCTGTTGGAAAAATCCATAAAGGGTTATCATAATGAAAATCATTCAAGAGGTGATTCTTTCCAAACACAGTTCATTTTCTACAACAGTCATAATATATCTATGTCCTTTGAAAGTAGCCAATGACCAGGGAGGTATATTACCAGTACTACTTGCCTGGGTATCAGGAGGGTTAGTGATGGCGGTGTAGTGAACCAGCACTTCAGTGGTTGTTAAAGACGCACTCCTCTGATCTAGGTAGCTGTCTTTTCTTTCTACCTCACTCACATGTGGACTACTGGCATTCAGTCCATAAACATACAATCTCTCCTTGTCATACATAACACTTACCAAATTGAACTCACAAATCTCATTCTTCATAACGCTAGATTTTTTTGCAGAGCACTATGCGCTAGCCCTGCCTTTCAGCAAGATGGTTGGAGCAACAGAAAAATTAGTAGGTAGGAACATCTAGGTAGGAGCATTAGGTAGAAGGAAGGAGCATTAGGCAGTAGTAGTCAGTATGAACATTAGGTGGGAGTCTCTGCAAACACTGTGCTACAGTTGCCCTCTGCTAGTGGCCTGTTAAGGGTGAGGCACAAAAGGCTAAGAAGCAGCACTGGAAGTCTTTAGTCATGGAGACTCTATTGCCATGGCCATCCCCTTGAGGGAGTTTCAATTGGAACAGGCATCAGAGATATAGATAGACAGATACCTAATCTTCTAGTAGAATTCATCATATATTACAGACATTCATGAAGATGAGGTTGAGGAGGGAACAGGTATTGTTCGATTATGCTGCAAACGAAAGAATCAGGATAAAAATGTTGGTAATAGCAAAGGTGAAGATTAAGGGAAAAGGGGTATATAAATCTTGGGTAAGAAAATAGAGATGGGATAGCACTGGAGAGAATGAATGAAAGAGAAACAAGGCTGGAGCACCAGAAAAAGGTCTAAGGGGAAAAAAAAGGCTGAAATTGGAGAAAAGGATGTGAAGTGTAGGCAGTGCCTCTTTGAGGACAGTATTATCAAGTATGACAAAAGGGCAAAAGCAAGAGGAGAGAGAGGTAGCTATGTGTGTGGTGAAATGGAAAGGGTAAAAAAAGGCACTGAAATACATGGAAGTAATAATGAAATCTTGGCAAAATTAAGGTGTGAAAAAAATGTCGATAATAAGAAATTGTAGCACAAAAGGGAAGGAGAAAGTTGTAAAAGTGAAGAATAAGAAATGCAAGAGGATGCCTTTTATCAAAATTATAAAATGTGTTCAGCTGATGGAAGGAGTGCTTTAAATATTTGATGGAATGAAAGGAATGAGGTGCCAATGTCATGCATGGAGATGGAGAGAGGAAAATTCCAGTACAGCAAACAATACAGTATCCAAGCAGTGCATATTTGTGTCAGAGAAGTTTGTGGTATTCAGAAGGTGGGAAGAGGACAGGTAAGAATGGGTAGCAAGTGGTGGGATGAAGAAGCTAAGCTGCTGGAAAAGATATGAGGGGTGCATGAGGGTTGCTTTCAAGGTATGACTGCAAGCAACTGGGAAGTGTACAAGAGAAAGCAGTAAGGGGTCAAGAGGAAGGGGCAGGGGTGAAAAAAGGACAATATGAAAAGGTTTTGGAAGGATGTTAATGTCAGAAAAACAGAACAACTAGGAACATTGGTGAAGGGAACAAAATGGGGAAAGTGATAATAGGCAAAAATGAGGTGGAAAGAATGAGGAATAAGTATCATGAAGGGTTGTTAAATGTGTTCATTGCTTGGGTGGCAGATGTGGGGATGTTCTGGATGAGGAAGTAAAATAATCATGGCAAATGGTCCGGTGAAAAGAAAAGTGATGGTGTAAGCTTTGCATAAGATGAAACACAGCAAAGTGGCTGGAGTAGATATGACTGGAATTGAATTTCAATGCTTTGCCTGCCTGGTTATCAACTCTATCAAAAGCAACTATAGCAAAACTGCCAAGAAAAAAGCAATTATAACAATCACTGGCTGCCTACCAACTACACACATTTGACACCTGCAGAATGAAAGAACACTTCCAATACAATCTTACCTTATTGTGATAAGTGCTCTGTTCCGTGCAACACAACTAAACCCTTCTCATACAAACCACATTATAACCTACCTCCGAACCTCAGGCATTACTAAATATAACCACTGCCTCATATTTCAAAAACCTGTACATACATATCCTCCCCAATAAAAACTAATATGTAAACCTTTAACAGTCACTCTTTAAACATTTCAAATGCCTTATTCACACATGATTGCATATCTACATTTACTGTACTTCTAAATTTTCTGTCCTCCTCCTTTCATACTTCTCCTTGCATTCTTTCTGATTCATCATCTTGCATGCCAACACATTACTACTACATTCTTTCTTACACCATGCCTCCACTTCTCCCTGATCCTTACCTCCACAAGAACCACACAATGGTCAGAATCTCCAGAGAATTCTCTCAACTCTAGCATCCTGAACAACCTTTCTCAACCTTTCATATACTGCCACACAGTCAACCAATCCCTTTTATTTTTCTTTTCCATCATTTCTCAACCACATATATCTGTGGATCATCTTGTGCTAAAACTGGTAGAATTTCCATATTCAACGGAATTCCTTGGGTGGTGGGGAAAACAGTTTCCTTAGCTTATGAATATATACGTAAAGAAAGACAGCTGTATACTCTACCCTGAGGTTGTGGCATCTGCTAAAGGTTCACTTGAGGGTGTCATGCTATTCAAATGGCCTTCAAGCTGCTGTTGCTTCTCACTGGTCCTTATGGAGTTAAGGCATGATTTTTTGATCATTACTATGGGACTTATGGGAATGGTACTACAACTGTAAAAGAGGAACAATTTCTAAGTGGTATATACATCTCCATAACCTGCTTTTTACCGTAAAATTCTTAAAACAATTTCACACTACAAAAGTTTACGGCACTCTGATATCAAATATCAATAGTATGAAAAATCATAATGACAACATTTTACTCTACTTTAATCATTATCCAAGAAACTTGTTCTTGAGAATATCATAAATATGTTTCTCCTCCAGCATCATTGCCAGATTGGGGCTTTATTCTGGGATGCTTCCTATGTATGAACTAAACAACTGTATCTTTGTTTTTAATACCTCTCATGGTAAAAGTTCTCATTACCACTCAACTTATTACTTAAGTCACCAGCATGATTCCTTCCAATATGGTCTCTAAATTCTAGCTTTTCAACTATGGTTACACCAATGTTTATATCTTTCTTTAATTTGGCTCCTTGTATGCTGTAAACATTTTGTTAGTTGTCCAAATTTTTTTGAATGAATTCCCTTATGTTCCCTTTGGCCCATCTATATATCTTGGTCTTCTTGCATATTCTTTGTCATCTTGAGCTTCTAAACCTACTTACTGTAGCATAATTGGCAAAATATTGTAATACACTTTCTTTTACCTTTGTGTCTAGGTCAAATATTATTTTGAAGTTTTTTTTTTTTTTTTTTGCTTTGTCGCTGTCTCCCGCGTTTGCGAGGTAGCGCAAGGAAACAGACGAAAGAAATGGCCCAACCCACCCCTATACACATATATATACATACGTCCACACACGCAAATATACATACCTACACAGCTTTCCATGGTTTACCCCAGACGCTTCACATGCCCTGATTCAATCCACTGACAGCACGTCAACCCCGGTATACCACATCGATCCAATTCACTCTATTCCTTGCCCTCCTTTCACCCTCCTGCATGTTCAGGCCCCGATCACACAAAATCTTTTACACTCCATCTTTCCACCTCCAATTTGGTCTCCCACTTCTCCTCGTTCCCTCCACCTCCGACACATATATCCTCTTGGTCAATCTTTCCTCACCCATTCTCCCCATGTGCCCAAACCATTTAAAAACACCCTCGTCTGCTCTCTCAACCACGCTCTTTTAATTTCCACACATCTCTCTTACCCTTACATTACTTACTCGATCAAACCACCTCACCACATATTGTCCTCATACATCTCATTTCCAGCACATCCACCCTCCTGCGCACAACTCTATCCATAGCCCACGCCTCGCAACCATACAACATTGTTGGATATATATATTTTATTTTATTATTATACTTTGTCGCTGTCTCCCGCGTTTGCGAGGTAGCGCAAGGAAACAGACGAAAGAAATGGCCCAACCCCCCCCCATACACATGTATATACATACGTCCACACACGCAAATATACATACCTACACAGCTTTCCATGGTTTACCCCAGACGCTTCACATGCCTTGATTCAATCCAATGACAGCACGTCAACCCCGGTATACCACATCGCTCCAATTCACTCTATTCCTTTTTTTATATATATCCTTCCCTCTCGTTTTTTTTTTTCCCAAAAAAGAAGGAACAGAGAAGGGGGCCAGGAGAGGATAATCCCTCTAAGGCCCAGTCCTCTGTTCTTAACGCTACCTCGCTAACGCGGGAAATGGCGAACAGGATGAAAAAAAAAAGAAAAAAAAAAAGAATATATGAATCTCCAGGATGGTGTGGGAAAGTTTCCTTAGCTTAAGAATATAAACCTTAAGACAGTTATATACTCTACCCTGAGGCTGTGGCATCTGCTATAGGTTCACTTGAGGATGTTATTTTATTCAGATAGCCTTCAAGTTGCTGTCGCTTCTCACTGGTCCATATTGAGTTAAGGCGAGTTTTTGTGACCATTGCTAGGGGACTTATGGAAGTGGTACTACAACTGGAAGAGAAGAACAATTTTTATGTGGTATGTACATCTTAATAATCTGCTATTTCATCTGAAATATCTAATACATTTTCAGACTAAAAAAGCTCAAGGCACAGTAGGGTCTGAAATCAAACATTACAGAAAATCATAATGACAATAACTTATTCTACTCCAATCAACAATCTAGGAAACATTATCTTGAGGATGTAAGTACTTGTCTTGTTTTCTAAGGCTTGCAACCTTTCTAATATTTTGGAGATTTTTCCCCTTTTGTATTCAAGTCACCACTGCCGGTTTGTGGCCCTTATTCAAGTATGTTTCTTATATATATATATATATATATTTTTTTTTTTTGTCGCTGTCTCCCGCGTTTGCCAGGTAGCGCAAGGAAACAGACGAAAGAAATGGCCCAACCCACCCCCATACACATGTATATACATACATCCACACACGCAAATATACATACCTACACAGCTTTCCATGGTTTACCCCAGACGCTTCACATGCCCTGATTCAATCCACTGACAGCACGTCAACCCCGGTACACCACATCGCTCCAATTCACTCTATTCCTTGCCCTCCTTTCACCCTCCTGCATGTTCAGGCCCCGATCACACAAAATCTTTTTCACTCCATCTTTCCACCTCCAATTTGGTCTCCCTCTTCTCCTCGTTCCCTCCACCTCCGACACATATATCCTCTTGGTCAATCTTTCCTCACTCATTCTCTCCATGTGCCAAAACCATTTCAAAACACCCTCTTCTGCTCTCTCAACCACGCTCTTTTTATTTCCACACATCTCTCTTACCCTTACGTTACTTACTCGATCAAACCACCTCACACCACACATTGTCCTCAAACATCTCATTTCCAGCACATCCATCCTCCTGCGCACAACTCTATCCATAGCCCATGCCTCGCAACCATACAACATTGTTGGAACCACTATTCCTTCAAACATACCCATTTTTGCTTTCTGAGATAATGTTCTCGACTTCCACACATTCTTCAATGCTCCCAGAATTTTCGCCCCCTCCCCCACCCTAGGATCCACTTCCGCTTCCATGGTTCCATCCGCTGCCAGGTCCACTCCCAGATATCTAAAACACTTCACTTCCTCCAGTTTTTCTCCATTCAAACTTACCTCCCAATTGACTTGACCCTCAACCCTACTGTACCTAATAACCTTGCTCTTATTCACATTTACTCTTAACTTTCTTCTTTCACACACTTTACCAAACTCAGTCACCAGCTTCTGCAGTTTCTCACATGAATCAGCCACCAGCTCTGTATCATCAGCGAACAACAACTGACTCACTTCCCAAGCTCTCTCATCCACAACAGACTTCATACTTGCCCCTCTTTCCAAAACTCTTGCATTCACCTCCCTCACAACCCCATCCATAAACAAATTAAACAACCATGGAGACATCACACACCCCTGCCGCAAACCTACAT
Source organism: Panulirus ornatus (assembly GCF_036320965.1). Lineage (NCBI taxonomy): Eukaryota > Metazoa > Arthropoda > Malacostraca > Decapoda > Palinuridae > Panulirus > Panulirus ornatus. The sequence goes on along the minus strand of NC_092244.1, from coordinate 4,616,468 downwards.
TCACTGAGAACCAATCACTTTCCTCTCTTCCTACACGTACACATGCCTTACATCCTCGATAAAAACTTTTCACTGCTTCTAACAACTTGCCTCCCACACCATATATTCTTAATACCTTCCACAAAGCATCTCTAACAACTCTGTCATATGCCTTCTCCAGATCCATAAATGCTACATACAAATCCATTTGCTTTTCTAAGTATTTCTCACATACATTCTTCAAAGCAAACACCTGATCCACACATCCTCTACCACTTCTGAAACCACACTGCTCTTCCCCAATCTGATGCTCTGTACATGCCTTCACCCTCTCAATCTATACCCTCCCATATAATTTCCCAGGAATACTCAACAAACTTATACCTCTGTAATTTGAGCACTCACTCTTATCCCCTTTGCCTTTGTACAATGGCACTATGCACGCATTCCGCCAATCCTCAGGCACCTCACCATGAGTCATACATACACTAAATAACCTCACCAACCAGTCAACAATACAGTCACCCCCTTTTTTTATAAATTCCACTGCAATACCATCCAAACCTGCTGCCTTGCCGGCTTTCATCTTTCCGCAAAGCTTTTACTACCTCTTCTCTGTTTACCAAATCATTTTCCCTAACCCTCTCACTTTGCACACCACCTCGACCAAAACACCCTATATCTGCCACTCTATCATCAAACACATTCAACAAACCTTCAAAATACTCACTCCATCTCCTTCTCACATCACCACGACTTGTTATCACCTCCCCATTTGCGCCCTTCACTGAAGTCCCCATTTGCTCCCTTGTCTTACGCACTTTATTTACCTCCTTCCAGAACATCTTTTTATTCTCCCTAAAATTTAATGATACTCTCTCACCCCAACTCTCATTTGCCCTTTTTTTCACTGCTGAACATTTTCTCAATAATATTCTAACTAATGGAGAAAATTCTCATCATCCCTCCACTCATTACCTAACTCACCATTCCAATTTTTTTCAATAAGGTCTCCAAATACTTGCTTTAAAATTTTGGTTACACTTATGTTTTAACTGTCTCATTAACTTTTTTTCCTGTAGGCCCCTTGTATGGTGTAATCATTTCATTAGTGGTCTAAATATCTCTTCATTGATCTTCCTTATGTTCTCTTTGGCCCATTTTACATATCTAGGTCTTCCTGCATTTTTTGTCATCTGTGTTTATCATTTCAACTGCAAAACATCATTATATATTTCTCTTAATTCTATGTCTGTAAGATATCATTATCATAAGTATAGAGGCTAATACCATTCACTGATGCTCAGCTGATAAAACATCTTCCTCATCCAACACTTCCACTAGCTGCTACTCTGAATTTTTCATCTGTAAGAAACTCTGGTCCAACTCATTAGTATACCTTTTACATCTTGCTTTTCTATTTTCTGTAATTTGTCAAATGCCTTGGCTAATTCAAGAAAAACAGTAACCATTCTCCTTCTTTACATAAAAGTTTCCTTTATGTTGCAGTTAGCAAGCAGCTGAGTTGGCTATTTCGCCACAGCATAGATTGATAGTGGTCTTCATTTATATAGCTGTTGTTGATCAGTTGTTCTAATGTATTTTTTCTATCAAACTTTCAGAAATGTTATGTGTGACATCACGTTTCCCAGTCTTCATTGCTATGGCAAGAGTTTAAATCTTCCTTTACTTATTGCTATACTGCTTTCAGTCAGGGTTCCACTCAGCAGTAGTATCACCGATTCTGTTTTAAGAAAGAGAGAGACTACCTACAATGAGATCTAGATATAATGGCAAGGCGAGTATGAAGCACTCGATGAATAAATCAGTTTTCAGTTTCCATCCACATTACATAATTATCTAGTCTTGATTCACCTGGGACTAATTTCAGTCACATGCCAAATATTCTTTTACATGGTTTTGTAGTTGTACCATGCATGTTGCTTAATTCTCTTGGCAGCGTATCAAATAGTCACTCTAGGTTCCTGGCTGGGCTGTCATTTATTTTTGTCTGATCTATTTTTGGTAAATTCCATAGTATTCAAACAAACTTACTAACTCTGCATCTTCCTTGATGAGAGGGTATAAGTTTAACACATTCTCTTTTATACCTTCAATTTGTTGCCATGCATAAATTATCATACATCATTCTCTTCTTTTTATGCTATATAGCTGCAGTTCTTTCAGTCTTTCATGGTAGTTCATAAGTTCCATCCCTTTAATTCTTCTAATTAATTGGTTCTGAATTTTCTTTAATTTGTCCATTTCCATTTGTTTAGTTGGTGATCATGAAACACAGCAGTATTCAATTTTACTTTACATATAAACATTAGTGAGAGTTCCCAGAATCATATCATTCATCATCTGACTTCATAGTGTCATCTCAATATGCCCTCTGAAATCTAGTTTTTTATTAATGATGACACCCAAAACTTTAACATTTACATGGAACCACTCATGCATTCTTTATTGTTCCATATATTATTAGATTAATTTTCAGTTTTCTACTTGTTCACTGTTTCTTGCATTAATATGGTGGCGCCAGGAACAGACGACGAAGTAGCCTCATTCACTCATATACATTCTCTAGCTGTCATGTGCAATGCACCAAATTTGCAGACACTGATCCACAATCAGGCCTTATATACTTTTCTATGGTTTCCCTGACCACTTCACATGCCCTGGTTCACATCACTCACAGCATACTGAACCCCTGTATATCACAGCACTCCAGTTCACTATCCTGTGCACATTACACCTTCCTGTATGTTCAGTTCCTTAGCACTCAAAAACTTACTCACTCCATCCTTCCATTGTCAATTTAGCCAACCCCTTCTCCTTCTGACATATATCCTCCTTGTCAATCTCTCCTCACTTATTCTCTCCATATGTCCAAACCATTTCAGCACACCCTCATCAGCTTTCTCAACTATATTCTTATTACCACATCTCTCTCTTACTCAAACATTTCTTACTCAATCAATTCTCCTCACATAAAATATTGCCCTTAAACATTTCATTTCCAACTTATTCACCCTTTTATGTATATTCTCATCAAAAGATCATGCCTCATATCCACACAACAATATCATGTATGTACTATTGTACCTTCAAACATGCTCAGCTTCACCCTCCCATATAGCGAATTCTCTTTCTAAACATTCTTTAATGCTCCTAAGACCTTTGTCCCCTTCCCCACCCCTATGACACATCTCAGCTCCTACAGTTCCAATCACTGCCATGTCCATTCTTAAGTAACTAAAACTTCACTTTCTCCAAGTTTTCTCCATTCAAACCCACACCCAAACTAATCTGTGACACTCCAATACCATTGCTAAACCTTACAGCCTTGATTCAATCATATTACCTCTTGACTTCCTCCTTTCACACAATCTTCCAAAGTGAGACATCAGTTTCTGCAGCTTCTCACTCACCAGTGCACATCATTAGCAAATACTGACTCACCTCCCAGGCCCCCTAACCCCCAACAGACTGCATGCCTGTCCCTCTCTCAAAGACTCTTACAAATACCTCCTTCACCACCCAAACCATAAACAGATTCAACAGCCATGGAGACATCACACATCCCTGGTGCAGACCCATCTTTACTTGGAATCACTAATTTCCTCTCTCTCTACTTGCACACGTGCCTCATATCTCTTGATGCGTACGCTCTTCCTTGTTTTCTTCCGAGCTTACCTTTGGTTTGTTTTCCCTCCTCTACTTCAGACACAGAATAATATTAAGATACAAACAATTCTTTCTTTGATGCATGCATTGGAAAAGTTCAAGAAGGCAAAAGAATCTTGTGAATTAAATAATGACACCAAATAAAACAGGTGTTGATCTGGCACCTATCAACAACGCACAATTCCACCTGCAACACCTGACTAGTAAGGTTTCTATGTCAAACATACCTGCTGAAGGTGCTGAAAGAACTGGAGGAAACTTTGCGAACATGGCTGGATGGTGATATTGGGCTGTCTGTATACTGCTGTAGCAACTGCAAGTAACGCATCTTGTCCTCATATCGGAAACTCTGAAGAAAAATGACACCTTTGTTTTGGTAAATTCCATGGCACCTGTTCCAGCACCATACCTTGTAATAATTCTTTTAACTCTGAGAAAATCTGAAACAGCAATATAAGCTCAATACTGTATCCTGTTTCTCTATCATAAATATGAGGCGTTACATGACTCCACCTGCTTGTAGTTACCTCTTGAGTGAAAAGATGCCTTCTAAGAGGCTGTATCATGATCAGTTGACTAAAGCTAGTACAATTTTGTTGATGAATTTCTCACTCCAAAGAGTTCATTCTTTCCTAGCTAATAATGGTTGGGCAGCCTTGTTGCTACAGAAGTCTCTGGTGAAAAGGTCCTGGTGTTACATAATAATAATAATAATAATAATAATAATAATAATAATAATAATAATAATGATAATAATCAGGCACCTCACCCATGATTCATGGTGAGGTGCCTGAGGATTGGCGGAATGCTTGCATAGTGCCATTGTACAAAGGCAAAGGGGACAAGTATAAGTATAAGTATAAGTTTGTTGAGTATTCCTGGGAAATTATATGGGAGGGTATTGATTGAGAGGGTGAAGGCATACACAGAGCATCAGATTGGGGAAGAACAGTGTGGTTTCAGAAGTGGTAGAGGATGTGTGGATCAGGTGTTTGCTTTGAAGAATGTATGTTAGAAATACTTAGAAAAGCAATTGGATTTGTATGTAGCATTTATGGATCTGGAGAAGGCATATGACAGAGTTGATAGAGATGCACTGTGTAAGGTATTAAGAATATATGGTGTGGGAGGCAAGTTGTTAGAAGCAGTGAAAAGTTTTTATCAAGGAAGTAAGGCATGTGTATGTGTAGGAAGAGAGGAAAGTGGAAAGTGGTTGGTTCTCAGTGAATGTAGGTCTGCAGCAGGGGTGTGTGATGTCTCCATGGTTGTTCAATTTGTTTATGGATGGGGTTGTTAGGGAGGTGAATGCAAGAGTTTTGGAAAGAGGGGCAAGTATGCAGTCTGTTGTGGATGAGAGAACTTGGGAAGTGAGTCAGTTGTTGTTCGCTGATGATACAGCGCTGGTGGCTGATTCATGTGAGAAACTGCATAAGCTGGTGACTGAATTTGGTAAAGTGTGTGAAAGAAGAAAGTTGAGAGTAAATGAGAATAAGAGCAAGGTTATTAGGTACAGTAAGGTTGAGGGTCAAGTCAATTGGGAGGTAAGTTTGAATGGAGAAAAACTGGAGGAAGTGAAGTGTTTTAGATATCTGGGAGTTGATTTGGCAGCGGATGGAACCATGGGAGCAGAAGTGAATTGTAGGGTGGGGTAGGGGGTGAAAATTCTGGGAGCGTTGAAGAATGTGTGGAAGTCGAAAGCATTATCTCGGAAAGCAAAAATGGGTATGTTTGAAGGAATAGTGGTTCCAAAGCATATTATATGGTTGCGAGGCATGGGCTATGGATAGAGTTGTGCGCAGGAGGGTGGATGTGCTGGAAATGAGATGTTTGAGGACAATATGTGGTGTGAGGTGGTTTGATCGAGTAAGTAATAATAAGGTAAGAGAGATGTGTGGTAATAAGATGAGTGTGGTTGAGAGAGCAGAAGACGGTGTTTTGAAATGGTTTGGTCACATGGAGAGAATGAGTGAGGAAAGATTGACCAAGAGGATACATGTGTCAGAGGTGGAGGGAACGAGGAGAAGTGGGAGACCAAATTGGAGGAGGAAAGATGGAGTGAAAAAGATTTTGAGTGATCGGGGCCTGAACATGCAGGAGGGTGAAAGGCGTGCAAGGAATAGAGTGAATTGGAATGATGTGGTATACCGGGGTTGACATGCTGTCATTGGATTGAACCAGGGCATGTGAAGCATTCTGGGGTAAACCATGGAAAGTCCTGTGGGGCCTAGATGTGGAAAGGGAGCTGTGGTTTCAGTACATTATTACATGACAGCTAGAGACTGAGTGTGAATGAATGTGGCCTTTGTTGTCTTTTCCTAGCGCTACCTCGCACACATGAGTGGGAGGGGGTTGTTATTTCATGTGTGGCGAGGTGGCGATGGGAATTAATAAATGCAGACAGTATGAATTATTTACATATGTATATTTGTATATGTCTGTATGTGTATATATATGTATACATTGAGATGTAAAGGTATGTATACTTGCGTGTGTGGACGTGTATGTATATACAAGTGTATGTAGGTGGGTTGGACCATTCTTTCGTCTGTTTCCTTGCACTACCTTGCTAACGCGGGAGACAGCGACAAAGCAAAATAAAAATAAAATAAAAAATATAATAATAATAACAATACTGCTAATAATCATAATAATCTATTTATCAATTTATCATACTTAGTCACTGTCTTCTGTGTTAGCGAGGTAGCGCAAGGAAACAGATGAAAGAATGGCTCAACCAACCCAAATACACATGTATATACATAAATGCCCACACACGCACATATACCTATAGATTTCAATGTAAACATACATATAAATACACAGACATATACATATATACACATGTACATATTCATACTTGCTGCCTTCATCCATTCCCATCGCCACCCCGCCACACATGAAATGGCACCTCCCTCCCCCTGCACATGTGTGCGAGGTAGTGCTAGGAAAAGACAACAAAGGCCACATTCGTTCACACTCAGTCTCTAGCTGTCATGTATAATGCACCAAAGCCACAGCTCCCTTTCCACATCCAGGCCCCACAAAACTTTCCATAGTTTTCCCCAGACGGTATGTATATATATATATATGAGTACATGAGTGGATGGGCCATTCTCAGTCTGTTTCTGGGCGCTACCTTGCCAATGCAGGAAACAGCGATTATGTATAATAAAAGCCTTTTTTCCTAGCTCAATCATTTTCGTTACTTTTTCACTCTTTCACACATTATCCCCTCTTTTCCAAAGACCACTACAAACTTTCACATTTGCTTCTGCTAAGAAATGATGAGATTTTACTGGTCATCCCTCTCAGCACATTCATATCCAATAACTCTGCTTTGAACTCCTGTCAATTTGCATATAATCCAATACTGGTTACTGACCCAAAACCCACTCATCCACATAAATTTATGTATGCATATTTTTTGAAATCAAGTATCCTAGCATACTACACATGAGAGCTAAAGAATGAATGTAAGCATATACAACCTTTCTTTGTCTCTTCCTGGTGTTACCTTGCTAGTGTGGGAAAAAAATAGTACTCCTATTTAACACATAACACAATGAGCTCTTTTAGATGTATATATTCATTCATCTTAATTCCAACATCTTTAGTCCATCCTTTCCATGCACCTTCAATTACTTATCAAAATCCTTCAACTTCACAGACAACATCTTTCCTTACTGCGTTAATGTAATCCCTAACTTACACATCCAACCCCATTCCAGAGTCTCTGTGTTCCTAGATATTACTGTTATATTTCTCAATATCTTGTCCAGAGAATCTGTGTTCCTAGATATTACGTTTTTATTTTTCAATTATTTTTCAATGTCCTGTATTCACATGTTCTGTTTCTAAAATGCATATTTTCATCTCTTAGTCTCAATAGCTTTTCTTCTATTCCACAATCCTGTTTTCATCTATTTATAAGTGCTAGTATCCAAAACTTCAATTACTTTGGTTACTGATGATTTCTTTGCTCTTAGGGCTTTAAATTCAATAGCACTCCTCAAAACATGTTAAATTCTAAATGCTGGTGGGCTAACATACAAATGAATGCCACAAACTGCTCCTACTAAGACATCAGACCACAGATAAACTGAAGGACACAACAAAAGAGCACACACGGGATAGAAAAAAAGACAAGAGTATGGGTACACAATACAGAAGTGAGAAATGGGGAATATAAATCTCGGGAGTAGCATGTAGCTGGACACAATGTGATGCCGCGTTGTAAATGTGAAAAGACAAAAGAACACTCAAGAGGAGTATGATCATCTTTTTCCACTAGTTGAGTGCTTTCACTAAAGAATGAAGCCAACTGATCATTTTTTGATACCATAACCATCTCAAAATATACCCCTTCTGCCAATCATCCTTATGCTATGTATTTATCTATTTTGCTTTGTCGCTGTCTCCCGTGTTAGCGAGGCAGCGCAAGGAAACAGACGAAAGAATGGCTCAACCCACCCACATACACATGTATATACATACACATCCACACACGCAAATATACATACCTATACATCTCAATGTACACATATATATACACACAGACATATATATATATATATATACACATGTGCATAATTCATACTTTCTGCCTTTGTACCTTATAGTTTTTCTTTCCTTTACCTCAATCTATGTGCTAAGGTTTCTATACTTCTGACATCACTAAAGCTACCAGTTTGTCAACAATATCAAATGCACTATACAGTTCCAAAAGCTAGTGGGTTTCATCTCGGAATTTGCTAAAAAAGCATGGAGAATCCCTCACCAAGTTCTTAATGTGTTGCTCTTCATTCTCTCATTAAAATGTGCAAAAACATCATTTGGTGATAGATTATGAAATGATTTTGTGTTTGCCTGTTTTAAGTGCAGGAGCCAGCAGAATGGACAGATACAGACAGACATCATATGGTGCTAATGCTATGAATTGTAATTGACTTATGATCAGTGTCAACCAAAGGTGCATACCTCTTGGGTACAAGATCTGCCTCTACCAGTTATAAACTGTGCTGATATTGGATTCTTTTTGTGTTTTCCAAAGTATTTGTCATGAAGGCTCTTCATGGGGTCTCTGGAGAGGGCTCCTGGCTTTCTGGGATTGGTATAGACTTTCCGACCAGCCAGTGAATTCTTCAAAAAAGCTGAAATAAAAGTTTTTTGAGTATAATTAATAGAAAGGAAATTGCACTGAAATGGCTTAAAGGCAAGGAAATTTCAATGGTGCAGTATCAGAGTATCTAAACTAGTTCAGGCCTTTCTTGTCTGTTTTCCTGGTGCTACCTTGCTAAAGCGAGGGATAGTGATGCTGTTTCCTGTTTGGCAGTGTAGCACCAGGAATGGGTGAAGGCAAGTATGAATATGTATATGTGTATATATGCATATGTCTGTGTAAGTGTATGTATACTTATATGTATATTGTGCATGTATGGGCATCTATGTATTCATATGTGTATATGAGTGGATGGGCCATTCTTCATCTGTTTCCTGGCACTACCTCACTGATATGGTAAATGGTGATCAGTCATAATATAATACATATATATATATTCTATATTTTGTTTTATCATACTTGATTGCTGCTTCCTGTGTCAGCGAGGTAGTGCCAGGAAACGGATGAAGAATGACCCATCCACTCATATGGACATTTTTATCTTTTTATTTTGCTTTGTCGCTGTCTCCCGCATTTGCGAGGTAGCGCAAGGAAACAGAAGAAAGAAATGGCCCAACCCACCCCCATACACATGTATATACACACACGTCCACACACGCAAATATACATACCTATACATCTCAATGTACACATATATATACACACACAGACACATACATATATACCCATGCACACAATTCACACTGTCTGCCTTTATTCATTCCCATCGCCACACATGGAATACCATCCCCCTCCCCCCTCATGTGTGCGAGGTAGCGCTAGGAAAAGATAACAAAGGCCCCATTCGTTCACACTCAGTCTCCAGCTGTCATGCAATAATGCCCGAAACCACAGCTCCCTTTCCACATCCAGGCCCCGCACAACTTTCCATGGTTTACCCCAGATGCTTCACATGCCCTGATTCAATCCACTGACAGCACGTCAACCCCGGTATACCACATCGATCCAATTCACTCTATTCCTTGCCCGCCTTTCACCCTCCTGCATGTTCAGGCCCCGATCACTCAAAATCTTTTTCACTCCATCTTTCCACCTCCAATTTGGTCTCCCACTTCTCCTCGTTCCCTCCACCTCCGACACATATATCCTCTTGGTCAATCTTTCCTCACTCATTCTCTCCATGTGCCTAAACCATTTCAAAACACCCTCTTCTGCTCTCTCAACCATGCTCTTTTTATTTCCAAACATCTCTCTTACCCTTACATTACTTACTCGATCAAACCACTTCACACCACACATTGTCCTCAAACATCTCATTTCCAGCACATCCATCCTCCTGCGCACAACTCTATCCATAGCCCATGCCTCGCAACCATACAACATTGTTGGAAACACTATTCCTTCAAACATATCCATTTTTGCTTTCCGAGATAATGTTCTCGACTTCCACACATTCTTCAATGCTCCCAGGATTTTCGCCCCCTCACCCACCCTATGATTCACTTCCGCTTCCATGGTTCCATCTGCTGCCAGATCCACTCCCAGATATCTAAAACACTTCACTTCCTCCAGTTTTTCTCCATTCAAACTTACCTCCCAATTGGCTAAACCCTCAACCCTACTGTACCTAATAACCTTGCTCTTATTCACATTTACTCTTAACTTTCTTCTTTCACACACTTTACCAAACTCAGTCACCAGCTTCTGCAGTTTCTCACATGAATCAGCCACCAGCGCTGTATCATCAGCGAACAACAACTGACTCACTTCCCAAGCTCTCTCATCCACAACAGACTTCATACTTGCCCCTCTTTTCAAAACTCTTGCATTCACCTCCCTAACAACCCCATCCATAAACAAATTAAACAACCATGGAGACATCACACACCCCTGCCGCAAACCTACATTCACTGAGAACCAATCACTTTCCTCTCTTCCTACACGTACACATGCCTTACATCCTCGATAAAAACTTTTCACTGCTTCTAACAACTTGCCTCCCACACCATATATTCTTAATACCTTCCACAGAGCATCTCTATCAGCTCTATCATATGCCTTCTCCAGATCCATAAATGCTACATACAAATCCATTTGCTTTTCTAAGTATTTCTCACATATGGACATATGTATACATAAACGCCCATACACGTACATATACATGTCAACATATACACATGTACATACACAGACATATGTACACATGTACATATTCATACTTGCTTGCCTTCATCCATTCCCAGCGCCACCCCACCCTACAGGAAACAGCATCGCTAACCCAAGCTTCAGTGAGGTAGCATCAGGAAAACAGACAAAAAGGCCACATTTGTTCACATAGTTTGTAGCATCACAGATGTTTGAGGATTGTATGTGGTGTGAGGTGGTTTGATCGAGTAAGTAATGAAAGGGTAAGAGATGTGTGGTAATAAAAAGAGTGTGGCTGAGAGGGCAGAAGAGGGTACTTTGAAATGGTTTGGTCACATGGAGAGAATGAGTGAGGAAAGATTGACAAAGAGGATATATGTGTCAGAGGTGGAGGGAACAAGGAGAAGTGGGAGACCAAATTGGAGGTGGACAGATGGAGTGAAAAAGATTTTGAGTGATCGGGGCCTGAACATGCAGGAGGGTGAAAGGCTTGCAAGGAATAGAGTGAATTGGAACGATGTGGTATACCGGGGTCGACGTGCCATCAATGGATTGAACCAGGGCATGTGAAGCGTTTGGGGTAAACCATGGAGAGTTTTGTGGGGCATGGAAGTGGAAAGAAAGATGTGGTTTCAGTGCATTATACATGATAGCTAGAGACTGAGTGTGAACGAACATGGCCTTTGTTGTCTTTTCCTAGCGCTACCTCGTGCACATGCAGTGGGATGGGGTTGTCTTTCATGTGTGGTGGGGTGGCAACGGGAATGAATAAGGGCAGACAGTATGAATTATGTACATGTGTATATATGTAAATGTGTGTGAGTGTGTATATATATGTATACATTGAGATGTATAGGTATGTATATGTGCGTGTGTGGACATGTATGTATATACATGTGTATGTGGGTGTGTTGGGCCATTCTTTTGTCTGTTTCCTTGCGCTACCTCACTAACGCGGGAGACAGCGACAAAGTATAATAAAAAATAAGTAATATATCTTATAACATCAGAGATGCAGTATAAAGGAAGGAAGGTCAATCAGTGAAGGAGGAAGTTCAAAATGGATACAAAAAGAATCACTCAATAACTGTCTGGAGAAAGGGGGAAAGAACAAAGGAAGACTGAAGATATACCAAAAAGATTGGCATATGCATGGAATGTATGCGTGCAAAATGTTTTCATATTTGTTCGCCACTTTCCAAAACAGTGTCATGGCACCTGGAACAGATGAAGAATAACCTAATTTGCTCACATCTGCTCTCTGATTATTGTGTATAATGCAACAAAACTAGCCACCCCTATTCAAAACCAAGCTCCACACATCTTTTCGTGGCTTTCCACTTTACATACCCTGATTCAGCTCACCGACAGCTTGTCTCCCTAAGTATACCAAACTGCTCTATGCTATGCACACCTAACACCCTCCTATATGTTCAGGTCCCAATATCTCAAAGCGTCTTTCACTTCATCCCTCAACCTCCTCCTCAATTTGCCTCTTTTCTTTGTTCCCTTAAATTCCAAAATGTTTACCTTCTTAGTCATCCTCTCCATATATTCAAAACAATTTAGCACATCCTCTTTAGCTTTATCATGTATACTCCTCTTGCTACCACATCCCTCTGTTACACTACCATTTCTTATTCAACTGACCCTCTTTATACCACAGACTTTTCTCAAACATTTCATTTCAGTCACATCCACCTTCATCTGTAACTATCTATATGAGGCCTACAGCTCTCATTCATACAATACTGTTGGGACTACTATACCATCAAACATTCCTATCCCTGCCCCAGAGACAGTGAACTCTTTTTCCACACACCACTCATTATACCTAAGGCCTCAGCTCTCTCACCCACCCTATGGTCAACTTCAGCTCTCTTGATTCCATTCCTTGCCAAGTCTATCCCCAAGTATCTAAAACACTACACCGCCTCCAAATATGCTTGCATGAAAACAGAGCCCTGGCTAGAAAATCAGCTTTTACTTCAGAAGACTGTTAGCAGTAAGTGAAACTAGTTAAATGTTCACTAATCATTTGGTTTCAAGCAGACTGACAATACATTTAAAACAACAATAATGTTGAATGAGATAAAAAACTTTAATTCAAATGTCAAGAATAAAAGAATGGTCTCAACAAGACAGATTTAACACAGCACTGTTACCTGATAACAACCCTAATCATAATTCTAGAGACCATGACAAGGTTTATGAGGAAAGAACAAGGAGAAGGAGTGGTTGTCACACAAGTTACATCATAAGAGTCTGAGAAAATAAATTGGTTTGTGTTTACACTGGACTGTCTTCTCAACACAATTTTGCAAATCATGTAATCGGTACATGGCACAGAATGATCATTACATTTATGCTGATAATTTTGACTAACCTATGATGGTCATGAGAGCATAAATACATCCAATGACATACCAAATAAAAATCTATTAAGAGACAAATGACTGTATGCTACAGAAATTACAGCTATCAAATACAATCTGCAATCTACTCAATCAACCTGGTGTAATCTCTCTTCAAATCAGTACTTTTATAAGGCAATGAAAGACCACAGCAGTTAAGTGTATGTGAGCAAATGAGACCATTACTTCATCTGTTCCTGGCTCTATCTTGCTACTGTAAGAAATGGCAAACATATGGAAAACGTATGAAATCATACTATGCTATGCACACTTTCACGTCTCAAATAAGTAAAGTGGTAAGGATAGCTATACATTTCTAAGGGCTATATTATGACAGCTGAAATTTGTGTAGCCTTCAAAATTAACATCTGTAACAATAAAATGACATTTGTGACAGTCTGGCAAATGCTAACATAGCAAGTGTGTAAAGTATAACTTTGTTGTATATGTCATTGTCATGTGTGTGACAATATATTTGAATAACCTTAAACTACAGCAACAAGAAAGGACAGCATTGTTCAAGATATAATATTACAGTTACTTGGCTCCACGTGGGACAATCTTGCTGTAACGTCTGGTGTATCCTCTGATGCTACAGGGCTGATTGATTTCTTGAAGCGGAAATTAGAGTTGATGGAGGACAATGAAGGCTGATTCAATTCTAAAGCCAAGGATCGGCGGCTCAGGGCTGGCCTCTTGGTTGGCAGGTCATTTTTAACAACTCGTGGCGTCATTCCCAAGAACTGGACCTCATCCTATATATATACATGATTAAGAATTAAAACCTGAAATATAAATACACATACATACAGTATACAAAAATCTAAGACACTGTATGACAGAATGTTCAAGAGACGGGGCATTATGAGTGTAAAAGACGAAGAAGAGGAAAGACCAAGTAGGGGAAGGAAGGATGGAATGAAGATTGCTTAGGGACATTGAATCCTGATCATTCAAGAGGACGAGGAGTATGGAAGAGATGGAATGAACTGGAATGACGTGGTATTTGGGGGCAACATGCTGTCAATGGGCTTGAACAAGGGCATATAGACTGGTAAAGTTAAAACATCGAATAGTCTGTGGGGCTTGGTTTTGGATATCGAGTGATGTTTTCAATACATTATGTACAATAGCATGAGAGTGGATGTGTGCAAATCAGGCCACTGATCATAATTCTTGATACTACTTCCTTTATGTAGGAGAAACAATTAGGTGAAAAAAATCTGAAATCTGATAAGCCACTCCTCTCCAAAGCAGTGTACCACAGAGATTAAAGATTCTCTAGGATATTCCCTTGAAAAATTAAGGTGTGGACACTCTAACTCAGTTTTTCTGATGGGGAACACTAGCTTTCCCCAACTATTGCTATCCTCCTCCTAGCTCACTCATTCTGGGCCCACCCTTAGACAACTGGAAACCGCTTCAGAGATTATGTCATTGATCAACCCACTCTTAGCTGCTTAGCAACATTGAAGCATATCTCACACTATATGCTTCCTTCAAATACAAGCCACTGTTTTAATTTAAGCACTTTTTTACCGGAGCTGCTCAGCTATCACAACTTCCATTTACAAATCCTATGGTCTTTGGTTGTATAAAATTTTTTCTCTGCCTCCCAAAATATTTGTCCACATATTTCTGATGATTCCAACTTTCAGCTCTACACAGTTCATTCCATGGTTTCTTCTCCCACATACAGCATCCTAATCTCCTTCACATGCAGCTTTATCAAATCTTAAACTATACATTCTCAGTATATTCATCAATTATTTCATAGTACTTATTTCATTATTTCTGTAAATATATCAATAAATTATGCAGATGTGCTTTCATGTACATGTTTACACAACAAAG
The DNA here is from genome assembly GCF_036320965.1 of Panulirus ornatus. Classification (NCBI taxonomy): domain Eukaryota; kingdom Metazoa; phylum Arthropoda; class Malacostraca; order Decapoda; family Palinuridae; genus Panulirus; species Panulirus ornatus. The sequence goes on along the minus strand of NC_092244.1, from coordinate 4,601,267 downwards.
TAAGTATTTGTGTGAATGAGATAATTCACTACAATGAAAAAACAAAAAAAATGTATTCAAGTCTTTAATAGCAGTGCATTTAAGTACTTACATCATCAGCAATTATGCCAGCAGTAGATTCAGTTCCTGAGGTTACAGTAATGTTCTCACTTATGGACTCTCCAGAAGCTGTGGTACTCTCTGTTTTCCCCTTTTCTCTTTTGCTTGGGTTCGTGGATCCAGTCATCTTTATTCTTAACTGTGAAGTACATTCCATCCAACAGAATTACATTACAAGACAATAAAAGTGGAGACTCAAATGTAGTAAATGAAGTGGACCCTTGAATTCAAAAGAAATTTAGTTTCACTAATAAACTAATCATAATCCATAAAAAATGATGAAACTGGGCAATATTTTTGAAAAAGGTGAATGCAAGAGTTTTGGAGAGAGGGGCAAGTATGCAGTCTGTTGTGGAAGAGAGGCTTGGGAAGCGAGTCAGTTATTGTTTGCTGATGATAAAGTGCTGGTGGCTGATTTGGGTGAGAAACTGCAGAAATTGGTGACTGAATTTGGTAAAATGAAAGAAAGAAGAAAGCTGAGAGCAAATGTGGATATGAGCAAGGTTATTAGGTTCAGTAGGGTTGATGGACAAGTCAATTGGGAGGTAAGTTCGAGTGGAGAAAAACTGGAGGAAGTGAAGTGTTTTAGATATCTGGGAGTGGATTTAGCAGCAGATGGAAGCAAGAAAGCAGAAGTGAGTCACAGGGTGGGGGAGGGGGACGAAGGTTCTGGGAGCGTTGAAGAATGTGTGGAAGGCAAGAACGTTATCTTGGAGAGCAAAAATGGGTATGTTTGAAGGAATAGTGGTTCCAACAATGTTATATGGTTGTGAGGTATGGGCTATAGATAAGGTTGCGCGGAGGAGGGTGGATGTGTTGGAAATGAAATGTTTGAGGACAATATGTGGTGTGAGGTGGGTTGATCGAGTAAGTAATGAAAGGGTAAGGGAGATGTGTGGTAATATAAAGAGTGGTTGAGAGAGCAGAAGAGGGTGTTACTGGGACTTAGGAAAAATGTTAAAATCTTTTCCTTAAAGTACAGAGAGCTGACACAGACAGCAGGTAAATTTCTATGAATATAATGTTTTTTTAAAAACTAAGTAAAAATGTCAAAAAAGGAAATCAGAACCGTGCACAACAAAGTATGCAATTATATGCTAACCATCATGCAAGCAAAGCAAGAGTACCATGCACTAGAGCAAAAGCATCTACCAACTTGGGAGTACGGTACCAACACCAACATTTTACTAAAAAGCAGGGCTAGAGTGCAGCATTTAGTGCATATCTTGATTTATGGTACATGTATTTTCTTTTATGTTTTCTGCACTTATTCCAAGCATAATTTTTGTCTCCTAACAAAACAAAGAAAAATCTTCCCATGTTGTTTTTGGAGGGCTTTTGTTTATATCTTTATATCTATTTTCATATATCCATAGTATTCTTGCAGACTTAACTCTCAGGATTTTTTACCTTCTTGGGGTTTTCATACATGCTGTATATGAAGTCATGTGTAATATTAATGCTGGCTTTCTGTAAATCTGGTTTTGATACAAGTCATCCAAGTTTTTGGTGGCTGGACTTCTCATTATATTCAAGGCACATCTGCACCACTTTCTCTTTTTCCATCTAGAGCACTTGTGCCACATGGACAAAGCTTGTTTTTGTTTGTAATACTGTGTATATCATATTTTCGTTTTAGTTACTGCAGTGTTACATAACAGTGAATATAAGACTGACAGCTGGTAATGCTAAAGCATCTGCATCAGCCATACAGACATCAAAAGGTGTAATCACAGCAAATGGAAAATGAAATTGCTGAAAACTATACTACAGCCCACTTGGATAATCCAAAACTAAGGTTTCTGGATGATCCTGATGATTTGATGATTAAAAGTAATTGTGAAATTTAAGATGATTCAAATATCCATGATGCAGAGAAGTTGTGAACCTTAGTTTTATCAATTGAAATACAAACATGTTTGGTGCTAGCAGTAACTGAATGAGACCCAAAGCAGATGGATTTGTTTCCACATCAAATCTCCTCATTTCTTCAATTATTCTTTGATTCTTTTGAAATTCACAGACAACATAAATGAATCATGCTGTTTACTGTACTATTTTCATATGGGTTTGCTATTTCCCATGTCAATTGGCAGCACCAGGGACATTTGACAAATGGCCTTATTTTCTCTCATCCACTCTCTAGCTGCCACAATGTGCTGAAACTTAAAGTCCCTTACCCACATGCAAGGCTCACAGACCATTCTGTAGTTTCCCTTGACCACTCATGTCATGGTTCAGCCTACTGACTATGTCATTCCCTGTTTACTTCAAATACTCCAATCAAATGCTCTACTCAAAAAGTCCCTCAAGCAAGATTACTTTTTATATACTGTATCAGAGCCATCCTGTGAAATTATCAAATAAACAGAGATACAAAAACAATGACAGATAAAGAGAAAGACAGACTGATATATCAACAAAACTCACTTTGTGTCTCGATGCATCTGTTGAATTCACTCTGTCTTCCCTACTAGGGGAAGGTGAAGTGATTTGTGACATCCACGAGTACACCCCTGATACACTCCCACTTACAAATTTGCGAAAGTTCCACATATCTGAAAAGAACATATTTTTAATTTTGTTGCAATCCATCTATATCTCTGATGCCAGTTCCCTCTGGGAACTCCCTCAAGGGGGTGGCCAAGGTGCTCATACTGTAAATTTGCAAGAAATAAAATCTACCACTAAACAACCTATTCACTTTGGTATGTCAACCTTATCTATCCTTATGTAAATTCCTTCTTTTTCAGCCTTAATATCTGTGAGCTGAGTCATGCACTTTGGCAACCTTTTATAAGAGATTGTATATGAGCAAGGGAAGTCAGAGAAGCTGAGAAGACTGAGGTGCCAAGACAGAGTGAAGACCATAAGTGCATGATAAATAACAGAATGGAGGAATGTTGAAATGTAACAACAAAATTTAAAGATCTTGCAATCAGCTCTAGTAAAATGTGGGCTAAAGCTGAAGATAAAATCAGAGTAACCATAATCTCATATATGAAAAGAAAAACTTACAGTAAGAACCACAGTCTTGTATCCCCTTGACATGAATGTTAAATTCTCTTATAGATCTGTGAAAACCACTAGCCTTCAAATAACTAAAAACAAACAAGGAAGGAGTGAAAAAGATTTTGAGCAATCAGGGCTGAATATACAGTAGGGTAAAAGGCGTGAAAAGAATAAAGTGAACTGGAACGATGTAGTATATCATGGTCGACATGATGTCAATGGACTGAACCAGGGCATGTGAAAAGTCGGGAGTAAACCATGGAAAGGTCTATGGGGCCCAGATGTGGCTAGGGAACTGTGATTTCATGCATTAAATATGACAGCTAGAGACTGAGTGAGAACGAATGTGGCCTTTTTGTCTGTTTTCCTGGCACTACCTTACTGAAGCAGGTGGTAGCGATGCTGTTTCCTGTGGGGTGGGGTAGTGCCAGGAATGGATGAAGGCAAGCAAGTATGAATATGTATGTTTGTATATATGTATACATATATCTATTTATCTCTTATACTCGATCGCCGTTTCCCACATCAGCGAGCTAGCGCCAGGAAACAGAAGAGCATCCCAACCACTCATATGCACATCATTATCATTATCATATTATCATACATGACTGCCGTTTCCTGCATCAGCGAGGTAGCGCCAGGAAACAGACAAAGAATGGCCCATCCACTTATATACACATATATATATATATACATAAAAGCACATATAAATACATATACATAAACACTGATGTATACACTTGTACATGTTCATACTTGCTTGCCTTTATCCACTCCTGGCACTAACCTGCCCCACAGGAAACAGCATCTCTACCACCTGCTTCAGCGAGGTTGTGCCAGGAAAACAGACAAAAAGGCCACATTTGTTCACACTCACACATGCCCATATACATATTCATTTATTTTTATTTATTTTGCTTTGTCGCTGTCTCCCGTGCTAGCGAGGTAGCGCAAGGAAACAGATGAAAGAAATGGCCCAACCCACCCACATACACATGTATATACATACACGTCCACACACGCAAATATACATACCTATACATCTCAACGTATACATATATATACACACACAGACATATACATATATACACATGTACATAATTCATACTGTCTGCCTTTATTCATTCCCGTCGCCACCCCGCCACACATGAAATAACAACCCCCTCCCCCCAACTGTGCGCAAGGTAGCGCTAGGAAAAGACAACAAAGGCCACATTCGTTCACACTCACGTCTCTAGCTGTCATGTAATAATGCAGTATTCCTATATCAACTCTATACATATATTCATATCTATAACACTAAGCATGGCAAACTCATTTATACAGTCTTACAAGAGCGGGTCACTGGAGTTTCATTGTTGCCTCTAAGGGAACGACTTTTCTTGCGGGCTGGCTCTCCCTCACCATCCTCTGAACTCTCCTCTTTTTCACTCTCCCTGAAATGAAAGCACTTTGTTAACATCACTTGTTGGCTAAGATTCATAAGAAAGAGGAACCTGTTCGGAGTTAACCTATTATGTCCTCATGAATCATGGTAAAGATGTTATGCAGGAAACAATGTAGGTGCTATCAATACACATTTATTATGCAGGTAATGATGTAGGTGCTGTTAACGCACAACATAATGCAGGTAATGGTGTAGGTGCTGTTCACAACATAATGCAGGTAATGGTGTAGGTGCTGTTCACAACATAATGCAGGTAATGGTGTAGGTGCTGTTCACAACATAATGCAGGTAATAGTACAGGGAAAGTGTTGGTATGATCATGGATGGGAACAAAGAGTATGCAGGTACTGGCCTCATGGGAAAAGAGCACTGTATAGGATAAGGTGTATGAGCTGTCATCATCTTAAAGGTGTAAAGAATACAGGTACCATACTGTCATGGTGCATGTGGTGTCATTACAGTCATGCTAAAGAAAGTATAGGTGTGATCATGGTTAGGAGCAAAGAGTAAGGTACAAGTGCAGGCACTGTCCTTATGGAAAAAAGGGTACTGTATAGGACAGGATGCAAAAGCTCTCATCATCATAAAGATGGAATGTAAAGAAGAGTATTGGCACTAAATTGTCATGGTGCAAATGGTGCAGGGTTTGAGACTTAAGCTTATGTGTTACACAGGAAAAAAAGTATGCTGTTATGTATGAAAAAAAAAGTTCCATAAGCAGACTCCTATGATTATCAGAGAGCTTTCCCACAAATGACTTAAAACACTGCTTTAACCCTACAAAGGATGTCCATAAGGATTTCACCCTCTTTTTCCACCATAGCATATAAATAAAAAAAATCATAAATGAAAGATAATGTAAGAAGTGATAAGAATAATAAAGTATACAAACAAGAATATGGGTGACATAGCAATAAAGAGATCGTACCTATCTCACTTTTGAAAGTCAAGAAAATTGTTTGCATACACACGCTTTCAACTTTTCATTTGATAAACAACCAAACATTATCATTGTCGACAAGTTTCCACGGAAGTGTTCCCAAAAGGGTTGTATATCCTCTCAGCTGTATTACTTTTCAAGAGAAGGGATGTAGGGAGGAAACGTGTTGATTTTTTCCCTGAGAAACCCACTCACTCATTCACAGGGGAAATATATCCTCTCCGGCTGTATCACTTTTCAAGAGTAGGGATGTAGGGAGGAAATGTGTTGATTTTTTCCCTTAGAAACTCACTCACTCATTCACAGGGGAAATAGTAAATCTATGAAAAATGAAGAAAAAAATTAACCAGACTAAAAGGCAGCAGCCACAGACTTGCTTTATCCCCTACCCCCGGACCATACTGGATCATCCTCACTCAGACGACCATATTCTGAGTTTCCACAGTTCCCCACAGCTTTGGTTACATACAGTTCTGTACTATAAATACGAAGAATGTAAAGGACTCAAACAGTAACAGACCATCAGGTCCTCTGACGGCTGTTTATGATCATGGCAAAAGCCAGAAATACCAAAATTAGTGCAGTAAGAGTAGAAAAGCAAAGATGACTTAAGGAGAAGTAACTAATGGCATAAACTTTCTATATAACTCTGGATGCAAAAGTAATGTCAGTTGTGGACTTCATGCAAAGTATTATGTCTAATTAACAATGGGAATAAGAGATGGGAGTACCTTAATCATGGTAAGCAACACATTACCAAGATATTCTTTTTATGTTAGCTGAGATGATACAGGAAAATGAATACCCTGCTCAAGGCCATCTCATCAAAGACATCATTCACTCACATTCATTCTCTAGCTATTATGTGTGATGCCCTGAAAACACAACCCTCTATCCACAACCAAGCCCCATATACCTTTCCATGATATCTCCCAGCTTCTTCACATGCTCTGGTTCAGTCCACTGACACCTTCAACTTCAATGGCTACATTTGCTGCCATGTCCACTCCTTGGTATCTAAAATACTTTACTTCCTCCTAGTTTTTTCCTTTTAAAGCCACATACCTGTCTCTTTGCACTGCTTTTATTCACATCTGCTCTCAACTTTCTCCTTTTACACGCTCTCAAGTTACATTCCAGAAACTATATATGCATGCAGTCCAACCAAGTGTCCATGACTACAATTAGCCTACAGTTCTTGTGTCCCAACCTTAGCACAGAAATCATACTGTGATGTTGAAGTGTGAAAATAAAGTGTAGCTTACAGGAGAGCACATTGTCATGGAGGAAACATAGCACACATGAGGTTTCAGGTAGCACAAATATAATGTAATTTCTTGGGTGTATGATCTCCAATTTCTTATACCGAAAGGAATTAGATAACTCACAAATAGCAAAGCTAAAATGACCATTACAACTGTTGGCTCTATCTCATCTTTATTTACATGTAATATGGTGTCTTCCACATCCAGAGCTTGGTAATGTATGAAGAATATTCAAGTCACTCAAACTTACTTCTGCGATGGAGTACAATATATAGTGTTGGAATACCCATGTAAATGTTAAGAAAATCATGCTGTTTTGAGTATCTCAGATTGATGGAACACCTCTTCCCATAATACAAAAGAAAGAGAACATAAGCAGTCATGAAAGGTCACCCATTAACTGAAGTGACTATGCAGATGAGAAGAAAAATAACTGGATCCATAACTTACTGAAATCTCATTGTTAAGCAAATTCTGAAAAATGAGTTTCACAAGACTGTGACTAAGGAATAAAGTATAACTCTCAGAGGAAAGGATAAAGGCCCCAGTAAAAAAACTTCACCTTCAGAAAATGCTACAGCTGTTTTATATACCTGCAGTGAACAAATTTACTACGTCACAAATGGTTAATGTGATTTATTGCTAAACTACAGTACATGGTAAATAAAGTTATGTAGTTTTTACTATACTGTACTCTATGACTTCATTGCATTCAACTTGCCAGAGGCCTCTATCTGTAGGATTTCCTTTAATTCCCTTTGATACTTTTCTGCTGACTCTCCTTACCACACTTTGTTTCTTCATATGTGACAAAGATGTATAGACTTAAAAATTACAGAACAGTATCTGAAAGAAAAAGGAGTGTATTACAAAAAGATTTTCTGTGCTCATTGGTAAAGACCTTCTCCAAAACTACAATTTCCACATAATGACAAGTGGGGCAGATGGCTCATAATAACAATAATGATAATAATAACAATAATAATCACACCCTGAGCACTCAAAAATCATTTTCATTACATCTTTTCATCTCCAATTTGGACTCCCCTTCTTCTTGACCCCTCCACTTTTGACACATATATCCTTTTTGTTAACATCTCACTCATTCTCCCCAGCAGAGTAGATACAGAGTGTGGGTTTTTAGGTGTAGCAACCTCTACTTTAACAATTTTCAGTTTTCATGAAATTAGCAAGGCTTTGAATTGGAAGGAAATTGTGGAGTAAAACCACTAAATCAACTGCTGAGAATGTAAGGAGTCCATTGGTACCACTTCTAGACCAGGAAGGATGCCTAAGGCATCTCCAACTATTTTGTGAATGTCCTGCAGATGACAGTACACAAAATAAAATCCATCTGGCATTTACTCGGATTCTGTAGACTTTGGTTTGTGAGTCGATATACAAATCAAATGAAGCTGTAAGACAAGAAAACTTGCCTGTTGGGTCTAGAAATGCCTAATTTCCTATATCTTTAATGCATTCCACAGAATGCTGCCATGCACGGTAATGTGTCAATCTGAATGAACTTGAAATTTGCAATCATTTTTGAGAAGTTCAGGGGTCGAATTATTATTCATGGGAATTGTCCTAAACAGGGTCAGATTCTAATATGTTTATAGACATCTGAACTCACAGTTTTTCTTCTGAACCAAATGATGCATTATGCTTGTATGTGGAATGTCTTTTCCAATCAACAATGGAATTTCATCAAGAATAAGAACCACATGTCAAGTGTTGCATTATACCATTATACCATATTCCTACTTGTGCCACTGCTTTATTCAATTCATATATTGACTCTTAAACTGAATAAGGCTCTGCAGAATCCAAACAAACATCAGGTGAATGTTTGAAGCCAGCTGTTTGCTAGGATGGTCACTTTTCTAATGGCTTCACTTCCTATATGAGTAAATGAAACAAGGATGCCTTCCCATTTGTGTTCTACTCGAAAGACTTTGATGAAAGTGGTATCCATGTAAGTTTTACACTAAACTATTGATATAGAGTCCTTTAACCCTGTAATTTCTGCCTAATTTGAAGCCATGCCTACTTGACGAGAGCTTGAAATTGCTGGAGTTGGTGCTACATTTAAAATCCCACACTCTACATCAATTGATAAATTACTTGAAGACTTTAATTCTACTTTTACCTCCAACGCAGCAAAGAGAGTGCAATCTTTGCAAACAAGATTTGAGAAATAACAAAAAAGATCAGCAAAAAGATAATACAAAAAATGAAGTAGGGTCTAAAACTGATTAGGTGCTGGCAAACAATCAAACCTTTGTCTTATTCCCCTTCAGCATTTTCCCTCTTTGCTTAAATGACTAGCCATTTTTTTTTTTTTTTTTGGGGGGATATATCTTTTCCAAATTATAGCCCATTCACACATGATGGTTTAGGCAAGGAAGTTGTAAGAAAGGAACGGGCAGATGACGTGGGTGATTTGTTTGTTGTTACGCACCACCACAAAAGACAAATAGGTTAAGTAAGGTCTGTGAGGTTAGGGTGTTTAGTGTAAGTTAATTTAGTTAGGTTAGGTTAAATCAAACATAGCTTCTTTCTTCTTTGTGTGGCTAAAATAAAAAAGCATCTGAAAAAATAATTGATTAAAAAAGATTAAAAAAGCATCATTATCTATGGCATGTTACTATTTAATGCACTAGTGGTTTGATAGCACTTATTAAATATTTACGGAACTATGTCCAATGGGATTACAGGGAAGTGCATACTTCAAGCCATCTTATAAACTAGACGATCAGTTTGGTTCGAACAATGACACCAATCAACCTTATCGACTCCTACACGGGCGATTGTGCCCCTCGGATCCCGAACCTAACGTACCTCCATGTAATCCAGCGATGATATGAAAGTAAACTGATTATAAATAAAGTCCTTAGCAAATTAACGTCTAAGCCTCTAGCGTCCAATAGTTAAGAAACTAACCACAATCAAGTTTTCATGTACACAAAATCGTACCTGTTTCATTCGCATTTCTATGAGATTATATGTTAACAGGGACGCGGGACTGAACTGGAATATTATCTGATTTTCCCCCTTTTCTCCAGGTGATAGGACAGCTGTAGTAATGTCTTACCGAATACAACTCTGAGAAACGAAAGTTGAACTTGAAATTTGACAACTAACAGATTCTTCAAGATAGTCATTTCATCAACTTCATGTGGACAGTCCTATATACAAACTGAAATGAAATCCAAAAACTAATATTCTTCAAAAATCGCAAAACAAACCCGGTAATAAGGTACTCACTCTTCCAGGGAACGCTTCTTGGGCGCTGTTGCGGAAAAGGGATTTCCAAAGATATTTCTCACTCTACTGCTCACTGCAGATAGCATTTACGCAGTTTATTCTGGGCGAATGAATTGTGAAATGTTACCAGGAGTGTTGAATCACTATCACAGACCAAACCGATATCAACAGTTATGCCTCGTCCTCAATATGTAAACATCAACAACATCTAATAAATATTTATTCAAAACTTATAAAAAATAACAAGGTTAGAACTAATAAAAGACAAAATTATCATAAATAGAAAATTATTTGCAATTCGACAGTTATGCCAGGTATTCCAATTGGCTTATGAAAAGTTACTTAAACATAACTTCTAGTGAATGTACTCCCGTCTGCTTTCAAATGTAGGATGAGTTACCCTATGTTTTTTTTCCTTGAGCTCTTATTTCTAAGCATCTTTTTTAATTAGTAAAAAGCATCTTGAAAGAATCTATCGTAAATCTTACAAAGTAAAGATTTTGTTACAGCCTGTAGCCAAAGTCATATTCAACCTAAAATAATAATAATAAAAAAAAACATTGAAAGCTGGTAGGTTGTTCAGTCCTTAAATGGAGCTATTGAACATTTACGTTTGTAAAAATTGAAAAAAAACTGTAGTAATATTTCGTAAGAAGCTTTCTTGAAATATGCCTTTACCAAGGGTAGGGATTACTTTTCCCTACTCATTAACCATGAAAAGTATACTGTACTGAATGAACAAATATGAAAATATACTGAGTAACCAAAAACTATTTCCAGACAATCTGGATACCCCTTTCCATCTTCTATATGGATGAAGAAGACAGAAGGAAGAGTAAGGTAGAGAAAAACACACATAAACAAAGGAACATTAGCTCATTCAGAATGATTGTCTTCTATATAGTGTTATCTCTTGTAGACCCATTTATTGTGCTCATGAACTACTTGTGTTACTTGGAGAAAGAAATGTATCTTTAGTTTATAAAACAAATTATATATATATTACATATTATATATATATATATATATATATATATAAATATATATATATATATATATATTTATATATATATATATATATTTTTTTTTTTTCCCTGGGGATAGGGGAGAAAGAATACTTCCCATGTATTCCCTGCGTATCGTAGAAGGCGACTAAAAGGGGAGGGAGCGGGGGGCTGGAAATCCTCCCCTCTCGTTTTTTTTTAATTTTCCAAAAGAAGGAACAGAATTGGGCCAGGTGAGGGTATTCCCTCAAAGGCCCAGTCCTCTATTCTTAACGCTACCTCGCTAATGCGGGAAATGGCGAATAGTTTGAAAGAAAGAAAAGATATATATATATATATATATATATATATATATATATATATATATATATATATATATATATATATATATATATATACTGCTTGAAACTATCCTAATAAGTAAGTATACCTTTCAATACATATTTTCTATGAAGGTTACCTAAAACTAAAGAAAACTAGTTACTAATTTCAAAGCGGCAACATATGTAATTATCATCTGTGTTGCTGTGAAAAATAAGACGCAAAACGTAAATGTAATTGCTTGATGTATCGAAATATTTGTACATCTATCTTGGCCAAGGACAACAGAATATTTCAGATTATCGATACCTAAGCTTAGTCATGCGGGGAAACTAACGCTACCAATAACTGTCAGTACAAGTTAAGTAAGGCAGATCTTTACAGCACTGATCCTAATTTAGATATACCATAGCATCTTTCTCATTCAAAGGAGAGACACAGAGTATTTTTACCAATTTATTCATTTAAATTCAGACTCAGTGGATATGACAAAATTGGTGAAACACAATAATATATATTGTACATTCCCAGTGATGGAGAAGAAAAAGCAAAAGGGTTTAAATTGGACCATCAGGCGAGAGAAGCTTGGCTGCTGGCGTTGCGTGGAACAGAAGCGGAAGGGACGGGAAGGGATTCAACATGATAACGGTAACTATAGTAAAGTAAACTAGTTACAGTCATCTGCTGAATTATCCATTACTTGGAGAGGGAATAATGTCTTTGGGTTGGAATATATAAGTAGTTGTACTTTATGGATATGGGTGGACTGATTAACCCGCTGAAAATGATAGGATTAATCTTCATTCTTTTTTGGTGGTGTTGATGGGTGGGAGGAGGTGATAAGGTTCCACCTTATCAACGAGTCACTATTTTCCATGTCAGCCTTGCCAACTGTGTAACCACGAGCAGGCAGAGTCCGGTAACACCAGGCCCTTGTTTTAGACATATACTAAGCTCTGTTGTACAAAATATAACCATTATAAACGAAGTGCAGTTTTATATACGAATATATAAACACTGAATAAGATATATGAATTACACAAATTATATGGGATAAAATAATGCTGTTATATGGAAATCATGAAGTACCGTACATCTTTAATCATCCGAAGAAAACTATAAAGTACTCTACTCAAATCACAATGTTATCTGGTAATGGTTCATCTGACAAATAATCTTGTAACCTATATGTAGCTTGGCCCTAAGCCTACTTACACAATCCTGTATGATAACTAATTATATGAGGAAACACAGCTGTGATAATTTATGCAAACCATTTGTTTTATGTCTATTACATTACCATGGTCTTGTATAAACCGTAACTGTACTGGGTATTTCTATAACGTTGTAAAAGAATTTAATAATGACAACATGATGGGCAAGATAGAAGCTCTGGGTGACTGGAAGTGGGTTTGGCGCGGCGCAAGGAGCAAACATGTACTCCGATATTTCACTCCCCCAGATTTGTGTGATGCCAATTTACTATGGAAATGATATCTGATATCTATTCTAAAATCTCAGTTCAACGCTAGATGACACTACAGGGAAACTAGTTGTTCTAGGCTTGTTATTTGCTATGCTGGCGTTTTGTTACGACTAAGCAAAGAACATGGATCCAAGGGGATGGAGGAATTGCTGTATATAGATAAAGTCAGATTAAACACATACATCAGTGGCTATATTTTGAAACTTTTCATGGCCCTTTATGAATGACATGAAATCTTTACATAGCAATTTAAAATGGCTGAGAGAGGTAAGTACGATAGTTTAAGTTTGAAGTGATTGTGTCGCAGAAAGTTCGTAATGAGAGAAGGGCCAGGAAGGCAAGGTTAGGTAAGGCAAGGGAAAATTCCCCGTCAAGTTCAAGTTTAGGGACACCACAGAAATAAACACAAAAATTGGATTAAACGCACATGGATAGACTCCCCATATCTAGCTGATGTGATTTAGATTAGGATGTGTGAATTGGATTAATCTTTCCCGCTCAACAAAGTTTTAGTATGAGCACGATGGCCTGGTCATATTCAAGACTCGCCTCGCGCCTATTCCACCCCGGAAATCGCCACGTCAAGCAACAGGAAATCCAGCAGTTATAGTCGTATTTATGACCAGTTTCCGGTGGGTCCGGCTTAACTTACGGGTTGATATTACAGTCTCGGCATTAATACTGACCTGTGACCTGATGTGTGGTGATCACAGATGCTATAATGACCACTTGAGAATAACTGATCCGGTAGATAAAACTGACCTGTTTTGTATATATATATATATATATATATATATATATATATATATATATATATATATATATATATATATATATATATATTTTATACTATTCGCCGTTTCCCGCGTCAGCGAGGTAGCGTTAAGAACAGAGGACTGGGCCTCTGAGGAAACATCCTCATCCAGCCCCCTTCTCTGTTCCTTCCTTTGGAAAAAAAAAAAAAAAAGGCAGAGGGGAGGATTTCCAGCCCCCCCCCCCCTCCCTTCCCTTTTAGTCGCCTTTTACGACACGCAGGGAATACGTGGGAAGTATTCTTTCTCCCCTATCCCCAGGGATAATACATATATATATATATATATATATATATATATATATATATATATATATATATATATATATATATATATATATATATGGGGCAAAAATGATAAATATGAGCTGACAGTTACCCAATGATGCTGATGACCCAATATGGTTAGCATGGGGCTCACGAGCCATGGTTTCCACAGTACGCGTCGGCCTGCTGTTTCCCATCGTTGTTTGGACAGCAGAGTTACGCGAGGATTGACCCTTATAATACTTCCTCCCTTCGAACCACAACTCTGAACTTCCCTCTTTTTTTTCCCCCTCTTCCTATAATCTTTCAACCATCAACAGTCAGGTCTGCAAGCACCACAGGAGTTTACATTAATCTTTTCTCTCTTTTCTTTGAGGCTATTTTTTTCCATCCATCCAAGATAGCCACGACTGAGGCACGTTTTCACTCGTGCCATATCGGCTGCTGTGGGAAAGAATATAATTACTGGTATTTCCACCATCGCAGTAACGACCAATGTGGCTTTCGTAACTACCAGTACAACTATAACTATCAGTAAACTACTACCAGCCATTGAACAACCACCATTATCAACAACCATCACACCTCATGCAGCCACTGACAACCACAGCCACTACTAGCACCAGTATCTTCACCACAGCTACCACGATCACCACCATGGCCACAGCTACCACCATCACCACAGCTCCTGACACAATCAGAACCACGATCTGATATCAGACCAGACTACTAACTCTACCACAATCACCACCATCACCTGACACTACCAAAAACTACTAGCATCAGGGCCAGACTATTTACACTACCACCATCATCACTACCACAATTATCGCCGCGCTGGTCTCCCCTTCCTCATTAACTTCCTTGTTACTCCACCTCACAGCTCGTCCCCTCTTCCGTCTGTGGCTTCCCTTCGCCATTTGTCATCAATTTTTGTTCCTGTTTACAGTTGTCTGTGTTCCTGGCGCGTTATTTATCCATATTTCCTCCTGTGTGTGTGTGAGTGTGGGTGTGTGTGTGTGTGTGTGTGTGTGTGTGTGTGTGTGTGTGTGTGTGTGTGTGTGTGTGTGTGTGTGTGTGTGTGTGAGGGAGACCGGGAGATGATATCGTCCCCAGCTTCGACAACCAGAGTTCCCCCACATTAGGAGAACAGTAAAAGAGACAAACAGTTTGATGGAAGATTCAAATATTTGCAAAAGAGAATCATTAGCGAACTCTTCGTATCCTGCATTAGGCCAAAACTAGAATATGCTTCTCCAGTTTGGTCCAGTGGCCTTACAGGAGCACACACGAAACTAATAGAGAAGGTCCAGAGGAGGACGACAAAGATGGTGCCCGAGTTGGGACAAGTGAGTTACAGGGAAAGACTAAAGGTTTGATGACGTAGATATCCATCGACTAATCCTTCCGATGATACACATACAGAACGATGAGACGACAGCAAGCCAGAAACTGGCTCGTAAAGGATATAACGAAGTAGCTTTGTGAGTGCTGGAGGAATGGTGTCAACTGAGCGGAGAAAGTTTCAAGAGATGGGGGCGGCACGAGTGTAGACCTCCCCTCCCCCCCTCCAGTACATTACAAAACACACACACACACACACACACACACACACACACACACACACACACACACACACACACAGGAATTCTTCATCATATTTCCTGTTGGATGAGATTCATATCTTGGCCGTCTCTCGCTGTGTCCCTGCCTCGCGTCTCAACACTAACTCGGGTTGAACTACATCACCAACAACTACCATCACACTCCCGCCACCACACTCTCACCACCACACTCTCACCACTACACTCCCGCCACCACACTCTCACCACCACACTCTCACCACCACACTCCCGCCACCACACTCTCACCACCACACTCTCACCACTACACTCCCGCCACCACACTCTCACCACCACACTCTCACCACCACACTCCCGCCACCACACTCCCGCCACCACACTCTCACCACCACACTCTCACCACCACACTCCCGCCACCACACTCTCACCAAAACTGTCCCGCCACCACACTTTCACCACCATAGTCCTGCTCTCACCAACACTGTCCCACCACCACACTCTCACCAACACTGTCCCACCACCACACTCTCACCACCACACTCCCGCCACCACACTCCCGCCACCACACTCTCACCAAAACTGTCCCGCCACCACACTTTCACCACCATAGTCCCGCTCTCACCAACACTGTCCCGCTACCACGCTCTCACCAACACTGTCCCACCACCACACTCCCATCACTCTCCCATCAGCCCGTCCTTTGGCCTTATGATTGACTGCGGGGGTCGGCCATTTTTGAGGTGGAAATTAAATTTCCTCTTGAGGTGCCGATGACCTGAATGGGAGGGACTCCAGGTCTTCCTCAGGTCTGAAAGGTAACTAAAGAAACCAAGTCCTCAGGTCTTGAGACCCTCAGGTCGTCAGGTGACCAGACCTGACCTGACGTGATTACTTCAGGTCATTACTTCATCAGGTCATCATCATCATCTGTGCAATGAATGAGATCACGTGACTCGTTCATTTACTGACCCGAGCAGTGTCAGGTCATCAGGTCAGTCAAGGTGGCACCCAGGTCAGGCCCTTCCCAGTCCCATGTTCGCAAGCTCGTAATCTGATAAGCTATTATCACTATCATCATCATCATTATCATCATCATTAATACAACTATCATTATCATCATCATTATCGTATGATGGTAATATTACCATGAGGTGTTTCATCTCTCGCTAGAATCAACTTCAGTAACCGGACACCAGTCCTCTGCCTTAACCGATGTTGAAGGTGACGGATGACGAAACAGAATACACCACCTTCTATCCGGCCAAGATCATTAACTATGCACGATGAATAAATTATCTGATAATGCCTCCTGGATTCAGGACTGCTTTGAATAATTAACTCTGGCCTTCTGTTATTAAATCCTCTTTCATTATATACTTGGACAACTTTCTTATTTTTCAAAATTTTATATTAGACAATGAAAATGAAAAAGGATGGTATTCTTACATTACGTAATTCTACCTTATCAAATGTTAAACTATATAGTATTTCACTGTTGAAATGTTCAATACTACATCATTCATTATTTGGAAGTTCTTCAATGTTCAAGTTATTCTAATGTTAATTAGTTATTGTGGCTATGGTTCTGGAAATGTTCACATCGTCTTTGTGAACACTTCAAGAGGCTTACTTCTTCGACGTAAATAGTTCTTTCCCATTTTCATTTCTTTTTTGAACTGGACTGTTCATCCGGCGCGTTGAACATTCGCTGCAGAGATTTGTTCAACTAGTGTTCAACGATGAAACCTGATCTGAAAGAGTGTTGGAATTTACACGAAACTTCTGTAAATCACTTGGGCAAACTTTAAGCCTGTAAATCAGGGCCTAAAATACAAGGGTAACATTTACAACATAAATTGTCCATATTACAATCATCAATAATGGCCATTTTTTTTTTGAACGTAGTTGATATAAGGGATTTAAGGATTCCATTTCGTTGGCCTCGCCTTCCGGTGACCTAAGCAGGGATTGGTACGCTGAAAATAACCCCCTGGGTACGACGGTACGACCCATGAACACGACGGTACGACCCATGAACACGACGGTACGACCTATGAACACGATGATACGACCCAGGTTTCCTAAACAGTCATATGTGTCCTTGAAAGTTATGTATGGCTCTGAGAGTTATATGTGACTCAGACAATGGACATACGATATATATATATATATATATATATATATATATATATATATATATATATATATATATATATATATATATATATATATATATATATATATATATTGCATGATAAACTGTTTTGGCTGATATTCATGTCATCACTTCCCGAGTATTTGTCTTCCTCTTCTTCTTCCTCCTCCTCTTCTTCTTCTTCCTCCTCCTCCTCCTCCTCTTCTTCCTCCTCGTCGCCAACTTGGTCCAACTTGGCCAGGCCAGTTGGTGAAGTTGGAAGGTAAAAAATCACTTAAGTTATGGGTATAGTGAAGACGGGCCGGCCTTGGGACTCCCCTCCTGTATTGACGCTCTTGCTGTGTCCTTACTTCACCACACAGCCAACCCTCGGTCTAATATAGAATAAGACTAAACTACAATTAAACAACATTTTTGCCCGGTATTTTTGATCTTAATAAGATGACCTGACATTCTAAATCTAGATTCTAGAATCTAGAAGGTCAAGAGACACAGTATTAAGTGATGGAGCAAATTGTAAGATGGTTAGACACTTTATAAAGGTATACGACCTTGTGAAATGGCACGACCCTATAAGGTGCTACGATCCTATAACGTGGCACGGTCCTATAAGGTGTTACGATCCTATAAGGTGGTATGATCCTATAAGGTGGCACGACCCTATAAGGTGGCACGGTCCTATAAGGTGGCACGACCCTATAAAGTGACAGGACCCTGTGTAGATCAGACTGCAACACCTAAAAAGGTTATACATTTCCTTTACCAGGTATTCTAGATAATGTTAAGTACAACACTTTATAAAATAAACTATACATTTACGATACTTATGGGAGCATACTTGCACTTCTACGACCACTCACTTATACTTAACATACGTTGAAATTAATCAAAAAGTAATCCACTTAGTGAATTTTTTCCATATCTTCTAAGACATGAAGATCAGATTCCAATACAATTATCATATAACCATTTCTATAAAATCTTGACAACTGATCGTCTGTGATGGTAAAAATGTTAAAGAAAAGGATATACTTGGATTAAAACACCTGTGAAATATACACGTCCTCTAGTCATACTGGAGTGAAAAATTGCTTTGTTTCCCAGGTTGTTTTCAGAAGTGGGGGGGGGGGGGTGACCACCCGTTATTTTCCCCAGTGGGGAGGTGATTTAATGGGTCAGGGAATCAGGCTTTCGAGGTCCCAATGGAAGCTCCATAGACGAGGGCGTATTCCTGGGTCAGTCCTGGGCTGTTGGGACCTTCGTCACAGCAGCAGCAGCGGCAGCAGCATCACACGTGTTCAAAATGATGTTCACTGATCTACTGCGCCGTGTTCAATATTCATCATGGGGTTGTTCAATATCTCTATCTTTCTCCTAAGCAGATAAGTTAGAATTAGGCATATGTCCTATATTCTATATATGTGGTTGTTTGTATATATATATATATATATATATATATATATATATATATATATATATATATATATATATATTTCTGAAGCTTTATATTTGTTCAGATTGTTGTTCATATATCTAACACTTGTTCAAAATGATGTTTATGTATTGAACACTTATTCAAAATGATGTTCAAGCATCATATATATATATATATATATATATATATATATATATATATATATATATATATATATATATATATATATATATATATATATATATATATATCCGGGATCAAAAACCCGGAATCAGTAATCAAAATTCTGAAACAGGAATCTAAGCTTTGAAAAGACGCTGTGGAAGGCAGTCGTCAGAGAGAAAAAGGAAAAAAGAGATGAATGAAAAATGAAATTTAGAAAAAAAAAAATCTATGAAAAATGCGATGTAATGACTGGAAATAAAAAATGAGGAAGTATTTCTATATATGAGGTAAAACAATGTCTGAAATGAGGCGTAAGGAAGGGTAAACATGAAGGCTGGACAGAGGGAAAGAAGGGAATATGAAATCAGGCCAAGAAGGGAAATCGAGAGTCACGGTTCTGGGATCATACAATCGCCTGGAAATGAAAAAGGGAAGACGGTATCTGTCGGAGGCCATCCTGGAGATGGAAGCCAAGCCAAGTTTAAATGAGGGTTGCCAGGGGCCACAAGGGAGGGAGGGAGGCCCGGCTGGTCCGAGCTTCGCAAAGTGTTGCCAGATGACGCGACCCACATGAGTAATTTCCTGGATCGACGTGTTACATCCGCCCCCCCTTCTTCTTTCCACCCCCTCCCTCCTAACCTAGCCAACCTATCCAGGTCCCTCCCTTTCCCTCATCCCCTCCCCCCCATCTCTTTACCCAGGACGAATATGAGATGTGTTGCATTGAGGAATGTGTTGACGTTTGAGAAATTGCTTTTAGCCATTGAGTTGCGTCGTGTCATGGCGGTGTATACACTGATTGGGAAAGAAATTTTGATTCGAAAAATCTCAGGGGGTGACAAACACATTCCTCCGCTCACAAGTAGCGCCTTAGTGCTGCTAAAAATATCTCTCCATCGCCAGGCGTTCCTCCCACAGAGTTCTCTAACTCGACGCCATCATTGAGAATACAGAATACTTATGTGGTGTTAGAAAACGTCTCGTTGTTTGGCGGAGAAATCCTCAGAGAGAGAGAGAGAGAGAGAGAGAGAGAGAGAGAGAGAGAGCTCAGCTCAACACACAACTAACCCCCTGTCAAACAACACTGCAACTCACCTTGTATGACGGCAATAAAACAAGACATATGATCCAGCCAATGACCCCCACCCTCTTCCCATAAAGAGGACCCCCCCTCCCCCTCCCCCTCCCAGAGCTGAGCCGTTTAACAACATCAGGAGATATAAACATCCCAGGACAAGTGGATCAGAATATTCTTAAATATTCGCTAGCTGAGGCCTTCCCTCGTCCCCTTGGGAGGTTGGGAGAGAGAGAGGGAGGGGGAGAGTCCTGGGGAGGTTGGGGGAGACACAGGAGGGGTAGTGTCCTGGGGGAGGTTTTTGGGGTGATCTGTAGGTGGAGGGGCGTGGGTGATTTTACAGGGTACATATTTATGGACTTCAGGGAAGGATAAATTCTGTCCATAAAGGGTACTTAAGGTGGCCATAGAGGGTGAGTGATGTGGCCATGCAGGGGAGGTAATGTGGCCATAGAGTGTAGGTATTCATGATCGCGTGAGGGAAGACAGTGTGGCCATGCAGGGTGGATGCTGTGGCCATGAAGGGGAGGTCCTGTGGCCATGCACTGTAAATGGATATTCATGGCCATGTGGGGAAGATAGTGTGGCCATGCAGAGTGGATGCTGTGGCCATCCTGGGTATAAAGCGGCCTAGTGTGGGTGTGTAGCCATACGTGAGGTTCAGGGTTTATGTTACATGAGGTTACATGAGGTTGACTGTGAGGTTTGGAGGGTCGTTCAACTGGGTCACAGGGACAGTTGCCTACCCCAGACTCTGACCCTTAGTGACCCCCTTCCCCCCTAAAACTGCCATCATGATCCCCTCCCCTTTCCCTCTGGGTCACACCCACCGCCCTGCTCCACGGGGTCGGGTCGGCTTTTATTATAGAGGACCAACAATCATATCCTCCGCCGCTTTATTAAATTTTTCTCTCGTCTTGCCGTATGAGCCACTGCAGGCGAGGGGGCTGCCCTCCATGCGTGGTCTGCGTCTGGCTTGTGTGGACGCTGACCTTGCTTTTGTGGGCGGAAAACACGACTTTTGTGGGCGATAACACGACTTTTGTGGGCGGAAAACACAACTTTTGTGGGCGGTAACGCGACTTTTGTGGGCGATAACACGACGTTTGTGGGCGATAACACGACGTTTGTGGGCGATAACACGACTTTTGTGGGCGATAACACGACTTTTGTGGGCGATAACACGACTTTTGTGGGCGATAACACGACTTTTGTGGGCGATAACACGACTTTTGTGGGCGATAACACGACGTTTGTGGGCGATAACACGACTTTTGTGGGCGGAAAACACGACTTTTGTGGGCGGAAAACACGACTTTTGTGGGCGGAAAACACGACTTTTGTGGGCGATAACACGACTTTTGTGGGCGATAACACGACTTTTGTTCGCGGCAACACGACTTTTGCGGGCAACAAGATCGTCCCTAAAGACTTTTATGTGAAGGCCAGGGTGGTCATTGTGGGCTATACTGTGGCTGTGATGGACACCTGGGTTGCTTTTGTGGATCTGCTGTTGCTTTTATGGGCGCGTAGGTTGTCTTGGTGCGCTCTGCCGGCGCTTATATAGATGTCAAAGTCGCTTTTGTGAACGTTTCACTTTTCTGGAGACTAAAGTAGCTGTTCTGGAGGCTGTGAATGTTTAAGTGGACGTTAAATTACTTTTATGGAATCCAAGATTACTTTTGTGTTGTGGCTTATGTTACTTTGCGAACGTCAGGTGTCCGCATGGTGGGTAAACTGACTACTATTGATCTGAAATGCCTCTCGTGTTTCCTGAATATCTTTATGTGAACATTATAGTACATAATCAATGGTACATTGAAAATAACATTAACCTTTCGGGTCATGCATGAATGTGAGAGGTCATGACCTGAGTGCCGATGACCTGACTGGTTGTGAGCAGGGAGACACCACTTTGGAAAAGGTGTCCATAATTCCCAGCCTCGTACTATAAAAACCTCCCAAACCTTAATGACTCAAAGTGGTTCTTTCTAATTTTGATTCTCCTGTCGCAAGTGTTACGAAGGTATCAGTGATCCAGATTTGAAGCAGACAATGTTTTTCTGGCGTGAAAGGTACCCTAAAATAATACCAACTTTTTTTCTTTTGCAAATTGGCTTTTAAAAAATATCCTATCCTTCAATATAGGTCATATATTTCATGGTAAGCAAGGTCGTGAGACTCAGGCAATAACGAAGCTGCGATACGATCAGAGGCAGGTCAATGATGGACTCCTCTGGAACGAAAAGGTCGTCTGCATCTGTCAGTGTGTGTGTGTGTGTGTGTGTGTGTGTGTGTGTGTAGACAGGCCCTCTTCCGCTCGATGCCAGGAGACTTGAGGATCACATACGAACCAAATTTCGTCAATGGATTTGTTATTGTCTCCATGGAAGACCAACTCGTGATTATGAAGTTAAAGGACCACTGTGAAAGACGTAGATCTGTTCAGTCTTGCGTTGCAATAACTGAACAGGTGAATGTCGCTGTGACGTAAAAACAACAATGAAAGTAACCACTGCGTAGCGTCTTCCGTGTTCTGTAGCTATGAAGCCAACTTCACCTTTGGCTTTCTACAGGAGGAAGGATAAAGTACCAGAGTCCCAGGTCAAACGTTCAGAGCCGCGGGGGTGCAAGACGGTATCTGTAGAGTAACATGAATTCTACACAACCAATCTTCACGACATTTACCCTGGATGTCTTATCTTGAATTTAGTTATTTTGCAGCCAAGGAATCAAAGGTCAAGGATAATGTGACCTTAGCAGATGAGACGGTTGTTTAGCCAGGGTCTGAGGCGTGTATCAACCCTCTCCACCATAGTTCAACGGTGTTACCGGACTCCGCCTGTTCGAGGTTGCACCACCAGGGTAGAGTCACCTTCCCGTGAGGCTGTATCGTCAAAAGTACAACCTCGTCAAAGAACTTCTCACTCTAAAGAAAACTAATCATTTCCCTGCTACTGGAAGTAGCGCAACCTTCAGGTTAAAAGAGTTTCTAGAGAGAGAGATCCTGCAAATATGAACAAATCAAAAAGCCAAACTTCACCAAATGCTTTGCAAACCCCTTGTTCTTCACGTGCTCGAGACCTGATCTTCCCATCCTCAGGTAAGGCCAACTGGCGTCGAGGCAGAGACTAACGGAGGGCCAGATGGAGGACAGCAGCAGTCGTATACCCCAGAGTTCTTGAATGATTCCCCTTGATAAGTCTCTTTGCCTGAGGGTTGGGAGCAGCCCTCTGAGGGAAGCTCTGGGGGTTTCCAAAGGCAGGGCCGTAAAGTTACCGCTGGGGTGGGTGGGTGAGAGGAAAGGGCCGGCCTCTCAGGGGATGGATTTACTTCCCATAACTCTGAAGACATTTTGATGGACTGTGGCAGCGGGTCGTGAGGGGTGCAGCGCCACGCCCAGCGATGGCGTTTTGATGGCTGAGGGTTCCCCTGTGGGCTGTGTCGCAAGGGGAGAGAGAGAGAGAGAGAGAGAGAGAGAGAGAGAGAGAGAGAGAGAGAGAGAGAGAGAGAGAGAGAGAGAGAGAGAGAGAGAGAGAGAGACGTCCCTCTCACAGTGATCAAACAGCTGTAGGCAGCTCTCTCTCTCCACACCGCCAGGGACGGGACAGCCTCACAGGGTGAGCGTCTACACAGTTACCTTTAACCAGACACGACACATTAACCTCCTCAGTACGAAGGGTGCGGTTAGGTCAAAGGTCACGCCACTATACCCATGGGTCGTACCGTCGTGCTAGACAAGGGTCGTACCACCGACGTGCTCCCTGGGTTAATGATGTCTCATCAGGCAGGACTTTCTGACTAGTGATTCCATTAACCTTCCTGAAGTCTGATTGACCTCAGCACACCGTGGTGCTGTAGGTGATCTAGATGGTGTCAGATACGACCGCTCCTTTGGGACTGATTGGGTAGATTAACTTGGTGGGGACGAGAGCCATTCTAATCCCTGGCTAGACGTGATAAAGATGTGGTTCCTCTGTAAGACTGTTATTCCCTTATGATCCATAATATTTCCACTAAACCTTGAAGCATTTTGATGGCAAAGTGTCAAGAATTCACTCCAGATGTACAATACGATGGTACACAAACACACAGAGGACTGGGTCTTCTTTTTGAGCCTGTTTGTCATGGCAGATGAGCAACAGAGGAGATATACTTCTCAACCTTATCATATCCGGCAAGGCAGTTGAAGTCAGTTGGGGACATGAAGCTAAATATCTGTTAATTCCTTTCTTTAAAGCATCTATAGTGTTGCTCTCAAGTCCTGGTTGTCAGCCAGCCGTTCAATATGTGAAGAAACCTGCTAAAAAAGAAGAGGAAAAAAACAAAACTACTTTGCCTCAATCGAATTAAAAGGTTTGGCCACGAGTTTCAATCCATTGGTACGAGTAAAGGCAGACTGACCTAACCTTTGAATACCTTCTTAGATCAAGGTTCTCAAAGCATTTGAACACTGTGAATACCTGTATCAAATCACCTCTTCACGCTGTTTGCTGAGGTAAATAAGTTTAGTTCTTATAGATGGGACTCATAGGATTCATTTTTAAGTCCAGGAACCATCTTGGCAGCTCGCCGCTGTATCCTCTCCATTCTGCATGTGACTCTTCACCAGTAAGTCGTCCTGGAGTGACCACGGTATTCAAGTATACGAACCAATGGATTGTAAAGAATTAGGAATAGTTCCTGACATGAAATCCAACACTACTTGTAAAGCCTCGAATTTTGTTCGCTTTTTTCACTGTTTCAACCCACTGCTTACTTGACCCTAGGTCATCCACCAGAGGTCGTTACACCTTAGTCTTTTTCTCCATAGAAGTTTTGTAGCTCCACAAAACTCATACTGTAGTTTGCCATCTTCTTTCTACGACTGGTCGGCAGAACAGTTCTAAACTGCACTGCTTATTTCTTTTCGTTAATGATGTACAAAACTATTATTTTCGATTTACCGTAAACTGTGCAGCTAAAATAATTAATAG
The DNA here is from genome assembly GCF_036320965.1 of Panulirus ornatus. Taxonomy (NCBI): domain Eukaryota; kingdom Metazoa; phylum Arthropoda; class Malacostraca; order Decapoda; family Palinuridae; genus Panulirus; species Panulirus ornatus. The sequence continues at coordinate 4,575,959 of NC_092244.1, read as the reverse complement.
TATATATCTTGTGCGTCGGTCGAACACTGCTGTACACATGAAGTTGCCGTTACTTAGAAACATACAAGGCTACACCTTACGTGTTTCTACTGTGTATAGGAATACAGTCATTGGCTGGGGGGGATGGGGTGGGGTGGCAGGCTGGGGCGGGCCTGGGGAGGAGGGGGCGGGGCACCAGCGGCACCACTTACCTGCAATTAACACAAAATTGAACCAGGAAATTGCTAGCCAGCACCCCAATCACAGCCCCTTCACCAGATTATTGCCTGGCGCACCCTAGCTTGGCCCACACCCGTCTGCTCCTCCCCTGCCTGGCCCACCCTACCTTCAGCAAGGATGTATCATCGTCAGTAAATGGAAGAGAGGACAGCCTCGTCGATGAACATTTCATGCTAAAGAAGACCATTATTTTTCCCATTCTTGGAAGGAGAGCAGCCTCAGTTAAAGCTGCAAGACTCTCATAAAAACTGTCTTGGGTGTGTATCATATATATGCTGATAATGGTATTTGCGTGTCTATCTTTGTGTGTGGAGAGAGGACAAACCCGTCCAGCTGGCCTTGAACCAAACGTAGTGAAGATAAGGGTGTGTGCAGATGAAGGTGTAGTGAGGAAGAGCATTGTGAAGATAAGGGTACTGTGAAGATGAGGGTGTTGTGGGCCGTAGTAAACACACAATGAACCTAACTTAGAAAAGATAAGAATAAAATGAATATAACGTAAGGTGAAGATGATGAGGTGTAGTGAAAATGAGGGCGTGACGAAGATGAAGGTGTAAGACATTTCCTTAGTGACCACTTGAATGCGGGGCTGGGAGAGACTGCCTCAAGAATCACTGATTCAGGAGTTACTGATTCACGGGGAATCATTTCTGTAACTCCCGCAAGTGGGCCGCTAGAGGTACGATATGTCGCAGGGAAGGGACGCCCATCGTTGGCTGATGGTTTGGTCTTTGACTCTATCAACTGCCAGAGTCATTAAGGCCGTCAACGTCAACCTACATCCAGCAAGAGGAAAAATCTTCCAACACCTTCTACAGGTGTTATGGATCATTCCAAGTCCACATACACCCTCACTCCGTATGCTCGGGCCTTGCGACACAGCAGCGTGCCCGCAGTTTTTATTGGGGCACATCAGCTGATCAGGAAGACGTGGCGGAACCAATCGTAACGACGGAAGTTTGAATCCTCGGCGCTCCGAGCACTGATTGGCCAAGGCGTTCAAGCTGGGGAAAGATTCTTTTACAGCGTGCATCGCATGTTATCAGATTAGACTCGCTTCCAAAACCACACACAGTGACTTAAGTTTGAAATATGGTATTAAACTCTATAATGCATGGAGACAAGGCGTGAACTCGGTGATACAAATGAGTGAAAAACTCTTGTATTTACATAAGAATTCTAAATCTAAAGATTTTCTGCTGTAAGGCGAGCGTAAAGCTGGGGAAGACGTCGAAATTAAATGTGGAGCAAGATGGTGTCTTTAGGTACCAAATGAATTATCCTTTTCGTGGCCGGAGACAACTATGGTAACTAAGCGTGGCAATAATAATAATAATAATAAAATAATAATAATAATAATAATAATAATAATAAAATAATAATAATAATAATAATAATAATAATAATAATAATAATAATGGGGATTAATTTGAGCTTCTCAAGTACTGATGGAACTGTATCTTGTAAGATGAAGAAGAAACAAAGGAAAGATGAGAATTCCACAACTCTACTGCACAAAGAATGAAGCGAGGTATCATAACGGTCAGTCCACGAGTGGTTGGCGTCCCTACAGAAGCTATGGGAAGAAGCACAGGCGGTCAGGGAGGGTAGATCCGGGTCTTAGGAGCCGGGACACAGGCAGACGAGAGCAGTGGCCGAAATAACACCTGTAGAACAGAGAAGACGAAGCAACAACACGGCTCACTTTAAGGAAACAACTAAGTGGCGGGTTTTGACTAGACTCTGGGTAAAGGAATCACTCCACAGAAAGCGTTCGTAACAGAGCAAATCACGACTATCAAAATGAATCCAGATGAAGGTAATACGGTAGAAATTCATGGAAAATATTGGTAAGAATAAGACTTTACGTCATGTAGCAAGACGGACGAGGACATAAACTAAATAGATGTTGAATGTGAGAGATGTTCTTTCTGAAGTGAATACCATTTGAAAACGTGTATGACAGAAATGTCCACGCTAAGCTAACTGGGATCAGTCACCTGTTTGGCGTCCAACACAATCACTATTACTGCCACAACGACAACTACTACTGTCCTGCTACTACTACTACTACTACTACGACTACTACTACTACTACTACCACCAACACCACCACCAGAACCACGACCTGGCCCAGCACCAGGGGGCCCGTGTTTCATCTCGTATCAATATCATTTTGGTTGTCATGGCAACGTGAGACGTGTTGTCCTCTGCAGCCAAGAGGGTCCTCCCCCATCCCCCCCCCCCCCCTGGGGCCTTGTGTGCCCCTTTCTCGTACTATTCTCCTCTCTGGAAAACCTTTTCATTCCCTTCAGTCTAATCTTTTACTCCCCTTTCGGTCCCTCTCTGGCATTGTTTGGGATTTGCTTTATTGTCGTGTGAATCCTCTCACCTGAAAAGGAGAGAGAGAGAGAGAGAGAGAGAGAGAGAGAGAGAGAGAGAGAGAGAGAGAGAGAGAGAGAGAGAGAGAGAGAGAGAGAGAGAGAGAGAGCCGTGAAAGTGTAATCTCAGGTTTTAAGAGTGACGGTAAACTTAATTAGATTGGTGTAATTACCTTATTTAACTTGGAGGATAGTCAGTGCTTGGGTTCCAATCATCATCGCCAATCCATTTCATTCCGTTCCAATCACGTTTTCACCTCCGGTCCTCTACGTTCCAACACTTCTTCAACGTTCCGGTTGTGCTCAACGTTCCCCTTGTCCATGTCATCCATTCCTACTGTCCACGTTACAATGGCCTCACTCGTTCCTCCTGTCCACGTTACAGTGACGTCACTACTTCCTTCCTCCTGTTCACGTTCCAGTGACTTCATCCATTCCGCCTGTCCACGTTCCAATGGAGTCACTCATCCCTCCTTTCCACGTTTCAATGACACGGTCCGTTCCTTGTGTCCACGTTCCAATAATATCTTCACCAGTCCTCCCACTACAATACCAAGTGTTCAGCTCCCACGTTAAGACTACATGTGCAGCCGGGGCTTCTACAACTTATGAAAATCCTCCCCGACGCTCCATTTTCTCCCACGTTCCAATAATATTTTCTCCCCCCCCCCCCCCAATGCTCCGGTACTTTATGCTCCAAGTTCCCGCGTTAAAATAATATATACTGTTCCTTCCTTTCACGCATAAGACGCAATAATCTTGGTCTTTCCCTCACGCCTCCTATTACATCATTTTCTATTTTTTTCTTTATAATTCTTTATGTTCTTCGTAATAATGTTAGTGGCCTCCGGCGCCGAGCGAGCGTTCCAAAACTTTCCTCCGCCATTAGGTTGGCACGTTCCAATAATATGTTGTCCGAGCGGGAACTGGGGATGGTATTAGCCAGTCTTCTACCGTCTCCCTCTCATCAACACCCATTCATACCAGTCCAGTCTGGGAGGGGTCCATGGCGCCTGGGGGCCGCAGGGCCCAGATTCCGGCTATTGATATATTGGAAAGTGATCCCTATCATGGGGAGAGGGTTGACGCTGTCTTCTCTCTCTCGTGAGATTCTTACGGACAGCTGGTGGGGGGCGTTCTGCGGCGAGGACCCTGCCTGGCTGGAAGCCTGGGACCTCTGTTATGACCCACAATGAGGAGCCTGGAACCCTGTCATGAGACACCGCGGGGAGGCTGGAACCTCTCATGACACAACATGAGGGCCTGGAACCTCTCATGATCCTCCATGAGGGGCCTGGAACCTGTTATGATCCTCCATGAGGGGCCTGGAACCTCTCATGATCCTCCATGAGGGGCCTGGAACCTCTCATGACCCACCATGAGGGGCCTGGAACCTCTCATGATCCTCCATGGGGGGCCTGGAACCTCTCATGATCCTCCATGAGGGGCCTGGAACCTCTCATGATCCTCCATGAGGGGCCTGGAACCTCTCATGATCCTCCATGAGGGGCCTGAAAACACGGAAGCAACAGCCAACAACAGTAAATTGAACCCCCTAACAGCTGCTATTTTTACGTAAATAGAAAAAAAGAAAACTTTTGACACACAATTCTTGAGTTTTAAGGAAAAATATAGAATCAAATAAACTTGACAGCTGGCCTGGAGTCCCCTTCAAATTCAACTGCTGCCCAAAAGTTGAGATGGAAAAGACGAGTTTCACAAGATGACCATCAAAGAGTTTATTCGTCTCGTGTGTTTATTTTGCGACTAAAACAATTTTGGGTTTGTCTGAAGTCAGAACTTCCTTGTTCGCTGTGAAGTTTAGGGTCTATATTGTTTATATGGAGGACAGTTGATCTGTCGTCTAAAATATGAAAGGGCGGGTGTATATATGTATGTCTGACTCAGAGAACGGTGAGACCGACTCCTGGGGCAGTGCCACCGACTCCTGGGGCAGTGCCACCGACTCGAGGGGTAGTGCCACCAACTCGAGGGGCAGTGCCACCGACTCTGAGAGTAGTGCCACCGACACAACCCTACACCCGTGGCCAGGAGAACTTGGCTCACTCTTCCCAACTGTTGAGGAAGTTACAATGATGTTTGTTCCATATTGACATATTTGGTCCTCTCTCTCTCTCTCTCTCTCTCTCTCTCTCTCTCTCTCTCTCTCTCTCTCTCTCTCTCTCTCTCTCTCTCTCTCTCTCTCTCCAAAGAATAGCAGCTTCTCCCACTTCCTCGGACCATATCTGTAGACCATTACCTGTGTGTGTGTGTGTGTGTGTGTGTGTGTGTGTGTGTGTGTGTGTGTGTGTATCTGCCAATGTAGGATCACCTGGGATGAGGAAGGTCGTGTTGTGAGAGTTGGTCAGTAAAGAAGTTAGGCTCGGGCTGGCTGGCCTGCTGCTGGTAGGGAACCCTCGTCCGATGCTATTAGGCCGTGTAATTAGTCTTTGAACTGGCAATTAGAGCGTGTAATGGTTGATTGTTGTCCCTGCCGCCAGGGTCGCCCTTGATCCTCACTTGACGTTGGATTTATCATTAATATTCACATAACACTGTCATGGCGGCCGGCGGTCAGCTGGTGATGGTGGTCTGTCTCTCATCCCCAGCTGGTGATGGTGGTTTCTCTCCCGTCCCCAGCTGGTGGTAGGGGTGTCTATCTCATCCCCAGATGGTGATGGTGGCCTCTCTCTTTTCCCTAGATAGTGATAGTGCTCTCTCTCTCTCTCTCTCTCTCTCTCTCTCTCTCTCTCTCTCTCTCTCTCTCTCTCTCTCTCTCTCTCTCTCTCTCTCTACCCCAGCTGGTGATGATGACGTCAGTGTAGTGCTGTGCAACAGCCCAGACAGTCAACTGACAACTTCCATAACCCCAGACTGTCAGGCTACAACATAACAAGATAAGGTCAGGCAAGCTATCCACCGGTCAACAAGGTGTTAACCCACACCAGTCGATACGTTCCAACACAAACTGTCAAACTGTTGCACAATTCCTGAGGGCCGACTCCCTCTACCGGCTCTCAGCCCAAACTAAAAAAAAAAAAAGAAGAAAAGAAGACGGACTTCGTGACCTTGAACCTTTTGACCTTAGGGAAACAAAAACATAAAAGAACAAATTGGTGGAGTTACTTCATGGCGTCATGACCTGCACCAACCCTGTAACTGCTTCTGTGGTTTGACCTGTGACATGTCATCTATACAGACTAACAGCCATACAGACAGATGTAACACAGACAGACAGACAGACAGACAGACAGGTGTCCAGACAGACCAGCCAGCTCTGGGTGTTAGATCTATGCAAGAGGGAGCAGATGAGATTAAGGTCATCAATATAATCATCAACTGTGGCCATCATTCTCCATTACAATGTCATCAATGGTTCCTGACCTGTAAGTACAATTGATGTCTTCTTTCGCTTTCCCTCCTCCTCCCCTCCAACCTAGGCTGGTGGTCCATACATACACATACACATACATACGCATACATACAAAGGCATACACACACGTGGTGCAGTGGTTGGCGTTACTGACAATGAATTGGCATGGGCCTGCATGGGATCGGGCCCCACAAGGGTCGAATCCTGGGAGCGTTTGTCGACCCACACTCAACCCATGTGTTCATCTTCCCCGTGGGGCTGGTCGATTAGTGGGTATCGGGGGGGGGGGGTGTATGTGTGTATATGTATACATACATAGGAGTAAAAACATGGTACATATACACAAGTTTAAGAGGTGGGACAACACGAGTGTAAAACTTTCTCCCCGTAACACACACACACACACACACACCCACACACACACAACCCCTTCCTGCCCGGCCCCCACACACACCCCAGCCATGCATCAGAATCATGCACAGTGTGACTCTTGTTCCCATTTTTCCAGCCTATCAGGCGGACATTCACTTGCGTTATTGAATTAGCTGACATGAATAGCTTAGTTAACCGTTGCCTCGACCCGCTTCATTACTGTGCACGGGACGCCGCAGCAAAAACCGAAATCAATTAATTCCAGAAAATGAGCTAAACTGGAATGAGCCATGGAATGGATACCCCTTGTGGGTACAGTGAGGGTATGGTGGTGTAATGGTGCGGGCATGGTGCCTTAACGGTGCTAGTCTGGTGGTTTAATGGTACGGGTATGGTGCCTTAATGGTGCTAGTCTGTTGGTTCAATGGTACGGGCAAGGTGCCTTAATGGTGCTAGTCCGGTGGTTTAATGGTACGGGTATGGTGCCTTAATGGTGCTAATATGATGGATTAATGGTGTCAGTATGGTGCCCTAATGGTGCGTGTATGGCGTTATGGGAGCTTTGGCGGAAATGGGTGAAGAAAACGGGAGTAAATCAACGAGGGACGAGAGCCCCCTTATGAACTAATGGATCTATTGAAGGGGGACTGTGATATATCTCCCAAGTGGTACGATGTGGGCGAGATTTAGACTTCCATTTACCGGAGTTTATCCTGTAAACCAGGAAATTATT